>NC_056726.1:626796925-627044425 GCF_019279795.1 Protopterus annectens | reverse complement strand
AGGGGACATTGCCCGACTTCGGACAGTGAGGACGAGACTAGGGGGCCTCCAACAAACCTTGTCTACTCTTGGCACTTTATTGACTGATGTATGACTATAATCAGAAGGTCTATGATGAGGATAGACACAGATGTTGGAAATAAACACAGACCTAACAGTCAGGCTTAAAATCTTAACAATTAATAGAACCTGGTTATCCCTACCTTCCTTGTAGTTTACACACTGCAAAAATTTATTACACTGGTAAACTACACCCCTCTAGCTGTGCAGACAAGACTGCAGTGGCAGCTACTGTAGATGCAAAGTCAACAAGGCCTATTAACTTCACATATTGAGAATGTGTAAAAACAGTAAATACCTGTGGGGGAAAAACATGTAGTAGCCATCTTGGCTTTGAGGAAAACATCACTCCTCTCTCAAATACAGATTTCCATGGCATTCTAACTAAAGACCATCTGCCCACTAGGGCAGAGTCAAAATAGTTACTACATGTTCTGGCAATTATTGCAGATATTATCTTTAAAAACTGCAAAGGGACTGACATGGATATTACCTCTGATCTTCATAGCTATAGCATCACAACTTTGTACCGCCCTGTGCCAAGTCCCAAATATAGGAAGCCTAAATGCATAATGGTGTGTATTCTTATTTGCCTGAGGCAGGTTAGCAGCTTTATAGGTCTATCGTATCCCCCCACTCTATTTCGTTCTGCACCGAGTAGATATGTAGTTGTTTGTGGTTTTATTATAGTTAATAATACATATTTGTCCTTTGATAATTGTTAAAGCCATATGTTTGTACAGTCATGTTTTGTTTTAGTTCATTCATTGGAATAAAGTTATTAAAAAATACACGTATATAGACACACACACACACACACACACACACACACACACACACACACACACACACACACACACACACACACACACACACACACACACACACACACATCTCTAATATATTTATCTATACAGGTATAGAAAGAAAGCAAAAGAGAGGTCCATGTCACTGCACTGAAAAGCAGTATACCAGAAGTTGTAATACTGTGTGCGCAATGTTGAAATGTCAAAAAGCTGAAATATTAAAATGTTCAAAAACAAATACTTAGTCCTCTACATCTGAAGAGAGTGGAACCTGCTCCCCTCCCATGGGGTCAGAGAGCACTTCAGCAGTGACTATCATGTAGTGCCAATGTTCATACGTCTGAGTGGCTAGCCCTGATGTGGTTGTTCTTTCATACCACACATGCACACACACTGACACTTGCCGCCAATTTTCCACTTACTGCATATGTTTGGAAGGAGAGAGGAAACCAGAGTACCCGGCATACCTTTTAACTGTACAGATTTTTATGGAATGCCCACATTTTTGGTCTGTTCCTCATAAAAATTGTGTTTTTTGACAAGTCACTGGGATGATCCAAGAATTAAAGTCACTAAATTATGACATGCATTTCAGTTTCAGACTTCATATCCTTCAGAAAATGCATGCTAACACAAATCCTGTTGTTCTAGCAATTTTCTAAGTTTCTAAGAGCAATATTTAAAATTTGTCCCTATTTTTGGGCCTTTGTCCCCCCCATTATGTTAGGCTTTCACAAGATGTCTTGTTCTTAGAGGTTGAGAGGTATGGTACCCAGAGAAAATACAGCAAACACAAGGAGGACATATAGACTCCACATAGAAGCCACCCCAGCAGAGTACTGAACTTGAGAATCTCTTGTTAGTTAACAACACTACATATGTGTGTGTGTGTGTGTGTGTGTGTGTGTGTGTGCATGTGTGTTTGTATACATATCTATATATAGCTATATATATCTATATCTAAATATATGTATATATATATATATGTATATATATATATATATATATATATATATATATATATATATATATATATATATATATATATATATATATACACACACACACACACACACACACACACACACACACACACACACACACACACACACATATATGTATGTATGTATATAGGTTTACCTTTATGTCGGCAGCCGGAATGTAGAACCCGCTTCCGCAAACACCGCTCTGCGACTTCACAAAACCTTGAATACCGAATTTCCGAACTGCAAAATCTCGCCCCCTTTTTGACCCATGTTACCACTTGTTTGTAGGTGTGGCATGGTCAGAAATGTCAAAATTCAAGGTTTTTCAAACTTTTAAAGTTTTCACAGTTCTGGTTTCGTGGAAATGGTTCGGTGATGTGGCCGGTCAGTAATGTGTGATCGACATTATAAAGGTAAACCTGTGTGTGTGTGTGTGTGTATATGTATATGTATATATATATATATATATATATATATATATATATATGTATATACGTGTATGTACATACATATATTTGAATACAGATATATTATATATATATGTTCATCATACTGCTGAAATAGACTTAGCTGTATGGATTATATCCTGTAAGGATATAACAGCTGGCCATGTTCCAAAGCTTCAGGGTTCCTTCTATGTGCCCAAACTGTCAGACAGCTCAAACTGAGCTAACTAAAAGACAAGTTCAGCGGTGAAGCCCTTCAGTCTTTCACTGCTGCCCTGAGGCAGAGTCTGTTTCATATAGTCAATCAGTTAGTGCATTTTAGGTGGAAACCAGAATGCATAGTGAAAATGCACACAGACATGGGAATATGCCCACTTCTCACTGAGCAGAGGTGAGTTCTGAAACTTGGATATGGAGCTTTAAAGCAGAGATCATATCAGTGAGTCATCATACTGTGGATTATGTACTGTTGTTTTAAAAGTGTTAACCTGGATGATTCTTGCTTAGGAAAAGTGGATTTTTCTGGTGAAATGGGCATTAAAACTTTGACCCTGGAAATGGCTTTAACATGTAAGAGTGATTACTTGTACTCACTTTTCTTATAGATTCATAGATTCATAGATTAGTACTAAGCTAACTGCTCTTGCGAGCCATTTTAAGCCAAGCCAATTATCCCTTGTGAGTTTCAAACCCTGCACCTTGTGCTTGTAAGGCAAACACCTTAACCATTAGGCCACCCTCCCAACCCTTTTTTCACTTACCCGGTGAGGCGGGGGGGCGAGCCCCACCGGGGCTCTCGCTTCTGGCTCCAAGCGCCCGGGCGTCTGAGTTGTGTATTGGTCTGTAACATGCATTTGACTTAAAATAATATAGGCAAAGTGCAGCAATAATTTCCATTGTGTTTTCTACTTATTTGGAAAACATTTTTATGGCTGTATGACTAGTAATATATTTTCATTACAATGAGCAGAAGTCTAGAGAAAGTATCGTGGTCTGTTGGAGGAAAACCTAAGACTTGTAAATGAGTGACTCTATAATTGGTGCCAGGATGATATGATTTCATAGATAGATTAAAGCTATATTGTGTTTGTATTCAAAATTGAAAAAAAATTTAAACATTGTGTGCATTTATGTGTGTTGTTTGTATCATATCTACAATATCTGATTATTCGTCTTTAGTGTGAAGAATCTTGTTAGGTAGATCATTTTTCAAAAAAAATAGTTGTACTTAAAATGAGTAAGCAACAGCTAAGACTAAACTGTTAACATTATTAGGATATAACTTTTTAAAATGTCTATGAACTAATGCATTTAATTTGCTCCAAATGAAGTAAATCACCAAGTCAACTTCAAAATCTGCTGTTATTTCTGGGCTATGTACAAGGGCCCAATGATTCAGGTACGAGCAGTGTATGGACTCATGGAGGGGTTCCCAGGTGGAATGGGTATGCATCAGGGTTAAACCCTGTGCCCACTGCTACTCATATTGGTGATGGACTACATTAGCAAACAGGTCAAAGAGGACAGATCAACAAAGTTGCTGTATGCAGGCGATGTGGCATTACAGGCAAACTTTGAGCAAGAACTTCAGCAAAGGATTGGGGAATGGAATGCAAAACTGAAAGCATGTGGGATAAAACTGAATACAGATGACAGTTATAATAGCAGTAAATGGGGGGAAATCAGAAAAGGCTGAGAAGTGAGATAAAAGGAAAAATAGTGGAACAGGTTAACAGATTTAAGTATTTGGGAGAGTTGGTTGAGGAGAAGGGAAGTCTGAATGAGGAGGTCATTGCCAGAATCAGAAGGGTTGCAGCCAACTGGCACAAAGTGTTACGTGTAGTATATGACAGAAGAACGCTAAAGAAGCTAAAAAGTAAGGTTTACAAAACAGTGGTGCAACCAGTTCTACTGTATGATATGGAAACTTGGGCAGTAAAGGCAGAGCAGTTTTGAAAACTAGAGCTGATGGAGATGAAGTGCCTTAGATGGGTGTTAGGATGTACACTCTAAGACAATTGTAGAGAAAGTCAAAGTGAACATATTATGGTGGTTCTTGCGCATTTGTAGAAAAGCAGAAGATAATCTGGTGAAGAAGATTTGGGACCAACAGGAAGAAGGCAAGAGGAAACGAGGGCATCCAGCAAAAAGATGGATGGATTGTGTGAGAGAAGACATGCGACAGCCAGGCATGAGTGTCAAAGAAGGCAGGAGAGTGGCACTGAATCAGGATGGCGACAGTTGAGACAACACCCTGACCCCAGAAAATGGGAAGAAGGGGGTTGATGATGATGATTAATTATGGGATACTGATGATTCTAAAGGGCAACCACTGATTAGTATTATATTCTATCTGTTCATCCTTTAGTTAATGTTTTCATTGCAAGACTGGTGTAATCTGATCTGCCTGACCTTGTGAATGCTGTCATAGCTTTAGTGCTGCTAGTATGAATGTTAGCACTGCTATAACCCTGTCCCAGATCTGCAGTACCGACACAACTAAGAAGCTTCACTCTAAGTTAATATTAGTAAATAGTGAATGGAGTTGAATCTTTCCATGTAAATGCATGTAAAATGTAGCTAGATAGTTGGGGGAAGGCATTCTGACCAATTCCCCCTTCCAGCATTCTGTTATCACTAAATGCTTTAGTGAGGCACGCATTTTAATAGAATGTGTTGGAATTTTTTTGTGCTGCTCTGTCATGGTAAAACCACAGGCACCCTATTACTGCAAGATGAAGATATCTGTCAGCCCATCAGCATTAAAACAGATCAGGCATTAACATCTAATGAGATGTGTATGTGCACACTTCTTAAGATGCATTTACCTTCTCCATTTAGTACATTAGAGGCAAAACTAAAAAAAAAAAAAAAAAAACTTAACTTGTAGAACTTAATACTGCTGAGACAGGCAGTGGTGGAAGTACCAAACGTGGTTTCACTTTTATTTTTTTGTTGGGGGGGGGGGTGTCCTGCTTGTAAAGTTATGTAATCTCCTACTAGACATATCTTTGATATATGTTGGTCTGTTTGTTACTGTTTTATGTGATTTGTTCATATTTCACTTGCTAATGGGAGAGGGACCAGAGACACAGTCTGACTTAGAAACAATGTCATGTTCAGTAACTTTATAAAAAAGATTTTGAAATGAAAACAGTGTTTTGTCAAATTGTGTAATTTGTAATGGTGATTATGGGACCTTAGACTTTATAAGGATCGGAATGGTAAAAACGTTTTTGTCCAAGCACACGTGTTTCAATAACATAGACAGTTCCATCTGAGACGTGTGTATCCTGGCATATAAAACTTTAGTTTGTCTTTCTGGTGATGGTGTCTCTGTTTTACTAGTTCACATGGTTTTGATGTTGATTGAGGCACTCAGGGTAAACTTTTTATTTTATCTCTCATTAAATGTAAGGCGTATTCTTTTGGATGGTCCACACTTTTGTATAACCTGACTATTTTATAATCTAATTTTTTTTTAGAAAATAACATTCATTTTGGAGATATTGATTGCTTTGCCTAAGCGTACCATAAGTCATTCTGTCATTAAGCATGGCCATAGTAGAGTTATTCTTCTGTGATAAATAGCTAAGTTTCTGTAAAAATGCTTCAGTTGGATGCTGTTAAAAGAAGGTAGGACATTGTCTAATCTGATAGACTTGGGAATGGTAAATTTTGAGATAATGTCCGTTATTGATACAAGAGCCTTGTCTGAGGTGGAAAGTGGTGGTTCTACTGTGATATACACAAAGAGCTCATCAGTCATAGCTAGAATATATGGTTGTTCATTGACCCATAGATATCAATACCAATATTGATGCAAACCACTTAATGTAATTATGACAGTTCAACTATTACACTGATGCTTCTGACTATATTTGTGAGCTATACCACAGAGTTGCTCAACAGACTTTATATTGTGCTGCCCATATTAATGAATCAATGATGGTATTCAGAAATGTGCGATGCCTGTGTGAAGTCCTAATTAATGTGAGTCATTTTTTATTATTTTTACCTTTTTTTCCCAGAATGTGCCTAAAATGACTGGCTATACATCAGGAATGCATCTTACACTTTAAGTGCAAAATATGCGTTTAAGATGCATATCTAGCACATTCCATGAAACTAGGTAAAAATATAAGAAGGGCTCATGCTAACTTGTCCCTTAAGAGCTAACATCTCAGTACAAAAAAACATGTAATTGAGATGCCTACCTGGCCTCTTCAGTTGCACTATAACTATACCAACTATACAAAAATAAAAAAATATGCAATAGATGGTTATTGTCGTTCAAAAACATACACACCAATTGGAGAATGCAACCAATGAGTCTATTGTAAAATGAACATATTCCAGTGGAAACAAGTCTGGCCACTAAAACCTTCTCGAGTGGCCACTTTTCTATTGAAATATACTCCCAATGAGTAAACTAAACTTTTGTATGTGACTGGAAAAATAAAAGTATAACCAATATCATGAAGATTGTGTAAAACCCTTGACAGTTCATATTTATTTTTACCAGCAATATAATCCATTGTACTGCCAATAAGCATACTTCTCAGCTGTCCACAGTTTCAGAGAATGCCTGGGGTTTTCCTCATACCTGTGCACTGTCCCTTGCAAAATAACTCTGCCAGTAAACAGTCTCAGACATATCAGTTGCAGACCTCCTCATTCTGGCAATAAAAGTTAACACCCCAGCAACCTGACAACCAATAACATCTTATGGGGAATAGGGTGAAAATATGAAACAAAATCAAACACATTCCGCAAAAACAGAGACAGATGAGTTGCATCCATTTCTCAAATACAAACACAGTTTTAACATTCTTAAATTGAGTTTTACAAAAGCACATACCTTTCAGCTGCCTGTGATTCTGCAGAATACCTTTGATTTTGCCTCATATTTTTGTCATATTCCCTGTAACAATAATAGATGCATTGCATGCCCTAGATTACCACACACTTGTAGAAAAACAAAGTCTTTTAGAAAAGGTAAGATAATGTCATTGTATAATAGCAGTAATTCGCACCAAATCATAGGTTAATGCTACAAAGAACAGCCTGCATTAAAT
This sequence comes from Protopterus annectens, assembly GCF_019279795.1. Taxonomy (NCBI): domain Eukaryota; kingdom Metazoa; phylum Chordata; order Ceratodontiformes; family Protopteridae; genus Protopterus; species Protopterus annectens. Next base: position 627,037,049 of record NC_056726.1, on the reverse strand, counting down.
AGCACTTTGCATAAGGACTACACACTTTTGAACATCCAACACACTTCACATATTATTGCTTTAGTTTATACAACAATAACAGGATACCTGATTATGGACTTAATCAATGAAACTATACTTATTGGATCCCTGTCCACTTACCAAGTGTCTCTTTGCCATTTGCTGCCAGAGATAACACATCCTTATTGTGCAATCCTTATTGTGCAATCTCATTGTTATGTATCTTACAAGTTTCTGAGGGACCGGGGAGTAGTTGGACTTGCCTCCCCAGAAAAATGCTTACTTTGAGTTTTACACTTTTTTAAATTTGGGTTATCTGTGTGGTCATTTCATTTTTGTGCTGTTTTGGTGTATTTAACAGTTTCCTGATGATGCAGTCAATGGGGCTTTTGTTAGGGGTGGTCTTTCAGTATTTAGGCTGCAGTACTTTGCTTGCCAACTGCACAATTACTGTACACTAGTCATCTAACATTGTGTTATCTCTGTGAGTCTCTTTTGTAAAAATGTAAGGACATCAGCATTGTATCTTTAGGAATGCATTTTCCTGATGTTAAAATGGCAGTGCTATTATTGCAGCTTTGAAATATTTTAAACTTGGAGGGCATTTGTATCAGTCGTATTCTTTCTTTGCCAATTATAATTTAATCAAATTTGTAATAGTTGATAATTTTTGGTTTCTTGCTCTATTTTTGACATTGTGAGTTCTCCAAGAACTACACATTTTGCTATCATATTTAATTATTTGTTTGAAAAAACAAGTTTCATTATTTTCTGCAATTTGTAATGGATATGCACAGAGATAATTTGAGATTTCTGCAATTTTGTAGCTTCCTTTTTTATTTGACATTGAAGTGGTATGGTGATAACCTGAGTTGGGCTCCCTACCAGAGTGCAAGACTCAGTACCACTAGTCTCATAATTTTTAAAACTTAATGTTGAGTCTAGTAAATAACAGCACTTTTGGAAACTTCATTGACATAATTGTATGTAAAATGGTTATAAGTTGCTTGCAGTTTGTTGGTAAAATAAAATCTGATAGAAAAGGTTCCCTCCTCCATAACCTGTAGGACAAAAGCTGCAGGCATTTTCAGCACTCAGTGCTCCACATTTTCCGTGGCAGCTAGATGAATAATGCACCTATCCCAATTACCCTCTTCAATTTTTTGTTGCTGTTCTCAAATTGTAGTGTCAGTCTTTAGTAATGGCCTCGGTATGCTGGTTGTTTCTTTCAAGTGGTTGAGGTTGTCTCACTAATTTCCTTGTTTGTATGTATGTGACAGTTTGTAGAACAAGTTGCTTCCTCCCTTACTGTCTATTTTCTGTGATGTTTTAATTTTCTGTTTTAGTATGACTTCTATCCCCTTTCCCTTCTTTTCTTTGAGTCTGGGTCTCTTCCTTAAAAATATTTTCCTCTCTTCCCTCCTGGGTTTTAGCACTTTCTGGTGTTGAGTTCAGTGTTCCCACTGAGGGAAAAGAATAATATGCATTAAAGTTGCTAGCTGTTTTCTTTTCCCAACATGGGACTTGTGTGTTGACATTATTTTTGCCTTTTTATTTGTTTACTTGTTTAGTTTTGTAGCCTTGTTTTGTAGACTGTTTGTTTTTTCTTGATGCTATGTGCTTTTTGTGCTGCTGGCCCATCTTCAGGCATGGAATAAGGGTTCCATCCATACCTGTGTAGGTAGGTTATCCCACCACAGGACAGACATGTTCAATACCTCTTCTGATTAGGGGAAGGAAACAGGCCTGATATGTGTGACATCTGTAAAAATGTCAGTTCTGCTACCTCTTGATAAAGAAGACAGAGCTTTTGGTTTTCTTTGTATAAACAAGCATTATATTTCCAATTCCAACAAGAGAAGTCAGAATCAATGTCATCCCCAATGAGACTGAGTGCAGGTCCTCCTTTAGCTTTTAGATGTTCTACAAAGTCAGCTTTAAAAAATATCAAGTCTTCTTCACCACTGAGGACAATTTTGGACAAGAAAAAAGCTAGCAGACACCAACACACTTTTTCAGTATCCACTCTGGCCCATCAAGCTGTTGAAACTCTGGTCAATAAAGTCCATATAAAAGTGGTGCAGTCTGTTAGTAGTAGCACCTCAGTTGTTCAAATGGATGTTTTAGTCTCAAACCCAGTGTCTTTTCCCTTTGCGGTCTATGCTCCTTCTCCAGTCAAATTAGTTTGGGACCGAGAGGTAAGAGTTATTTCTAAATGTTTTGACATAGAAATCACCTAAACAGAGGTGAGGTGCTTCGCTATTTTGCCTTTTCGTTGTTTTAAGTTCGATCAAGACGCATTCGATAGACTGTGTCTTCAGTCATCTAATAGGAACCCTAGTTATGTACTAAATTAAGCATTAAAGGCAGAAGGGGTGTGATACCAATATGTGATATGTTGTACTCTGCTTCTTGCTATATGGAATGACTGTACCACTGTAATTTATTGGAGTTATGTTCTAAATTAAGAGTTAAAGGCAGAAACGGGTGTGATACCAATATGTGATATTTTGTACTCTGCTTCTTGCTATATGGAATGACTGTACCTCTGTAATTCATTGGAGTTATGTTCTAAATTAAGAGTTAAAGGCAGAAACGGGTGTGATACCAATATGTGATATGTTGTACTCTGCTTCTTGCTATATGGAATGACTGTACCTCTGTAATTCATTGGAGTTATGTTCTAAATTAAGAGTTAAAGGCAGAAACGGGTGTGATACCAATATGTGATATGTTGTACTCTGCTTCTTGCTATATAGAATGACTGTACCTCTGTAATTTATTGGAGTTATGTTCTAAATTAAGAGTTAAAGGCAGAAACGGGTGTGATACCAAAATGTGATATGTTGTACTCTGCTTCTTGCTATATGGAATGACTGTACCTCTGTAATTCATTGGAGTTATGTTCTAAATTAAGAGTTAAAGGCAGAAATGGGTGTGATACCAATATGTGATATGTTGTACTCTGCTTCTTGCTATATGGAATGACTGTACCTCTGTAATTTATTGGAGTTATGTTCTAAATTAAGAGTTAAAGGCAGAAACGGGTGTGATACCAATATGTGATATGTTGTACTCTGCTTCTTGCTATATGGAATGACTGTACCTCTGTAATTCATTGGAGTTATGTTCTAAATTAAGAGTTAAAGGCAGAAACGGGTGTGATACCAATATGTGATATGTTGTACTCTGCTTCTTGCTATATGGAATGACTGTACCTCTGTAATTCATTGGAGTTATGTTCTAAATTAAGAGTTAAAGGCAGAAACGGGTGTGATACCAATATGCAATATGTTGTACTCTGCTTCTTGCTATATGGAATGACTGTACCTCTGTAATTCATTGGAGTTATGTTCTAAATTAAGAGTTAAAGGCAGAAGGGGTGTGATACCAATATGTGATATGTTGTACTCTGCTTCTTGCTATATGTAATGACTGTACCACTGTAATTCATTGGAGTTATGGTCTAAATTAAGAGTTAAAGGCAGAAACGGGTGTGATACCAATATGTGATATATTGTACTCTGCTTCTTGCTATATGGAATGACTGTACCTCTGTAATTCATTGGAGTTATGTTCTAAATTAAGAGTTAAAGGCAGAAATGGGTGTGATACCAATATGTGATATGTTGTACTCTGCTTCTTGCTATATGGAATGACTGTACCTCTGTAATTTATTGGAGTTATGTTCTAAATTAAGAGTTAAAGGCAGAAACGGGTGTGATACCAATATGTGATATTTTGTACTCTGCTTCTTGCTATATGGAATGACTGTACCTCTGTAATTCATTGGAGTTATGTTCTAAATTAAGAGTTAAAGGCAGAAACGGGTGTGATACCAATATGTGATATGTTGTACTCTGCTTCTTGCTATATGGAATGACTGTACCTCTGTAATTCATTGGAGTTATGTTCTAAATTAAGAGTTAAAGGCAGAAACGGGTGTGATACCAATATGTGATATGTTGTACTCTGCTTCTTGCTATATGGAATGACTGTACCTCTGTAATTTATTGGAGTTATGTTCTAAATTAAGAGTTAAAGGCAGAAACGGGTGTGATACCAAAATGTGATATGTTGTATTCTGCTTCTTGCTATATGGAATGACTGTACCTCTGTAATTCATTGGAGTTATGTTCTAAATTAAGAGTTAAAGGCAGAAACGGGTGTGATACCAATATGTGATATGTTGTACTCTGCTTCTTGCTATATGGAATGACTGTACCTCTGTAATTCATTGGAGTTATGTTCTAAATTAAGAGTTAAAGGCAGAAACGGGTGTGATATGTTGACTCTGCTTCTTGCTATATGGAATGACTGTACCTCTGTAATTCATTGGAGTTATGTTCTAAATTAAGAGTTAAAGGCAGAAACGGGTGTGATACCGATATGTGATATGTTGTACTCTGCTTCTTGCTATATGGAATGACTGTACCACTGTAATTTATTGGAGTTATGTTCTAAATTAAGAGTTAAAGGCAGAAACGGGTGTGATATATGGAATGACTGTACCTTTGTAATTCATTGGAGTTATGTTCTAAATTAAGAGTTAAAGGCAGAAACGGGTGTGATACCAATATGCGATATGTTGTACTATGCTTCTTGCTATATGGAATGACTGTACCTCTGTAATTCATTGGAGTTATGTTCTAAATTAAGAGTTAAAGGCAGAAACGGGTGTGATACCAATATGTGATATGTTGTACTCTGCTTCTTGCTATATGGAATGACTGTACCTCTGTAATTTATTGGAGTTATGTTCTAAATTAAGAGTTAAAGGCAGAAATGGGTGTGATACCAATATGTGATATGTTGTACTCTGCTTCTTGCTATATGGAATGACTGTACCTCTGTAATTCATTGGAGTTATGTTCTAAATTAAGAGTTAAAGGCAGAAACGGGTGTGATACCAATATGTGATATGTTGTACTCTGCTTCTTGCTATATGGAATGACTGTACCTCTGTAATTTATTGGAGTTATGTTCTAAATTAAGAGTTAAAGGCAGAAATGGGTGTGATACCAATATGCGATATGTTGTACTCTGCTTCTTGCTATATGGAATGACTGTACCTCTGTAATTCATTGGAGTTATGTTCTAAATTAAGAGTTAAAGGCAGAAACGGGTGTGATACCAATATGCGATATGTTGTACTCTGCTTCTTGCTAATTCAGAATGACTGTGCCTCTTCAGTTCATCACAATTATGTTCTAAACGAAGGTTTAAGGCAGAAGATTAAAACTGAATATAACAAAGGAAACCATTTGCATTTAAAGTGGTCTCTTTTTGCTCATTGCTTTATGCTCTGCTTTCTTGTTACTGACTGGATGATACTGCCAAAGAGTATGAAACTGTGACCAACAAAATGAAGAATTATTTTTGTGTTCTAAATGTTCCTGTTAGGAAAACCTCCCTTATTTGGGGTGATTTTAACTACCCTTAAATAAAATGATACACTTGTATCTCCAAAGTAGGATATGCCCAACAGTTCCTAGATGTGATAAACACAAGCTCTCTTGAGCAGCTGGTAAATAAACCGTCTAGGGGACACAGCATTCTTGACCTTATTATTACAAATATGGACATCTCTTGAGCTACTCCTTTGTTACGTCCATCCTTAGTGAAGTCTGACTATAAATGTGTGACCTTCTCCTTTGACCTCCCAAAAAGTACCTGCAGCAACCCCCACTGAATTTTAAGGACTACAGACTTACCATCTTCAACCTGTCATGTAACAATAGTTGTCAGCAAATCCTTTAATTTATCTCAGCTAATGTTAAAGGAATATCAACAAGGAATAAAGAGGTAAACACTACCCTATATTCAGCATAAATATGTTCAGTAATTGAGTACAATTTCCCCTTTTCAACATATCTCACTAAATATATCAAACATTTAGAAGGATCCAAAAGGTTCCTAAATAAAAAAGACTATAGCCCTAAAGTCTCTGAGCTACCTAGAGAGGCTCTCTTCCTTTATTCAGTGTCTAACAGACTTTTCAGGGGAGAACCCTTTCTCTCTTATCCTATATTTGAGACCTGATTGTCCTAGACGTGCTCTTTCTCTGCAAGTCCAAAATCTATCAAAGATAGATGCAGAGATATAAATCTTAGCCAGCAGATAAATAAAACATTATGTAGGGATAGCTTTCTGACCCAGACTCTCCCAAACATCTGGAATAAATAAACTCCACCTGCATGCTATATAGTGCAACACACTATCTGCCTTTAAACCTAACCTAGATTACTGGATGGGTATCCACAATATACTTTTGGATTCTTAGGTATGACCCTCCTGGTGAAAGTAGTTGCTGTCTGAATGAGGGTACTGACAAGGTGAGAATGGTCATGAGACTCAGTGGCCTTGGAATATCTATGAATCTATGAGACTGCATGCTTGTTTGTTTGTTTGCTTTGTTTATTTTAAGAGTACTAAAAAGATGTACCAAGCAGAGGAGTAGTGAGGGCATTTGGCTCCCCCCAAAGAACAAAAAAAGAAAAAAAATATTTTTGAACAGAGGTGAGAAAATATTCCTTGACAATACCTTTTTACAACAACACAGGAGGCAAAGAGGCTCAAGAAGCTTAATAAAACGGTTTGAATGCAAATATTCATCTAAAAGTACATTACAAACATTTCTCCAAGTGCATGGTGCCTTTCTTTATCCGCTCCTTCCGATATACCTGATACACCCAATTACCGTACTCATCCTAAACTGTAATTGAGCTTACCACACCATTGGTGCTCTAAACCCCATGACTATACATAATTACCTCTTTCTTTCACCTTACATGTGTTTGTTAACTCCCTTAACCTAACAACTACCCCAGCACTTCTACTTCTCTTACTTTAACCGTGTTCTTTCTTTTATATTCTAGTTATGTAACTATACATTTATCTGGTTTGTAAGAACTTCTATGTATAGAGATTGTGAGAGGGTCTCTGCTTACTGAAATATTAATTAACACTGTTATGGAAGATGCTTTTGTACAACAACATAGTCGCTAAACAGAGAATGCAAAGACTGAATTTTTATAATGTTTGTGTCTGCAGCCAGGGTCTCCATTCTATGTACTTAAAAATCTCACATTCAGCTGTAACTTTATTTTTTTACTGATTTTTCCTCTAAATAAAACACATGGCAAATAAAAATGAACACACTTTATCCAGATATTAGCTTATACCATCAATTTATTAGTGCAGAATTCAGCAAAATCCACATCTGTTTGCAGGCAAGTCCAAATGCCAGCAGCAGAATAAAAAGTTATGCTACAATAGCTTGCCTACTGTGCTACTTAGAAAAAAGTAATAAGGTATGGCATATCCGAGTAAAGAGGCCAGGCATTCAGAGGTGTGCATTGATGATGTTTTGCCATCCCTCTGGGATTTTGTTGTGTTGTGAGTTACTGTGACCCCAAAGGCAAGTTGACAACTTACTGAAAGAATGTGCTGCTAATATGAAATTCCCACACCACTGTATTTCATTTGTAAAATATTAAGGAAGAGCTACCATAGTAAACCTAGGCTGGAGCATCCCATTCAGTGCAGCCTGCAGCCAGATGACTGGTTGTCTGCCCTTTTATCACTTCTAGGTATGATTCTACTGAAGCATCCAAAACCAAATGGCAAGAAAAAAATGACTGCTGTGTTAACATTAAGTACAGGTTTGAAAGTTCAAATTTTCAGCCATTAAAAGTACGCAAGGTATTTTAACACACAAACAGAACCATCTGGGATGCTAGGATCTGGACTGGACCGGACACTTAAGATGCAATTTTTGTGATGCACATTAATAAGCAATGAATGGCATCAACATGCTATGCGTGCTTGGCATTTCAGGAAAGTCCTTCCTTCCTTACGAAGACAATTTGTGGTATTGTTATTCTGAATTCACTGTCTCCCCTCCCTGCGATCCACCAAGATATGTACTACAACAGTGCAGCAGTGTTAAAACTCCTGCAGTACAAACTGCATCCAGGAAGTAAACAATGCATATTGAAAATAAATCATGTACATTAAGGCAAAGGCTGCAAAGCAAATATATAATAATCCCCATGAATTAAGAACTTATCTCTTCCCCATAAAACAATGCCCATCAACTAAAGATAAAAACAGCCTTGATGAATTAAGAACTCATCTCTCTATTCCCCATTAAACAGTATAGAGTTAATTGAAAGTACAATCAGAAAAAATAATAATCAACTAATAATAGATAAAAACTTTCTTGATGAATTAAGAAGTCATAACTCTTTCTTCTTTTAACTGCCACCTATGAAACAGCACAGCATTCATTGAAAGTCCATAGACATAATCAAAAAATAATAATAGACAAAAACAGTCTTGAAGAATTAAGAACTAATATCTATCCTCCCAGTAAAAGAGCCAAGAAAGTCCCTGTCTATACAACAGCAATAAATACACAACAATAACCAGTATTGCCAGTAATGGTAGGAGGACACCCCACAATATTTTTCTCTATGCTATTCATTACAAATCAGACCGTTACCACTCCTCACTGGAATCAGGGACAAATCCAAAACTAAATAATTGCACAGGGACACTGAACATTTCAGTATTGTTAACATGAGTCCTTTTCAGAATAAGAGAATGTGAATTCATATACATTTTTCTGAAGTAGAGAATTATATTATAATTATTACCATTGTCATTATTTATTAAGTGCAATTCACCACCTGTTTTCCCAAAAAGGTAATTTGGCTGTGTGCAAAGACAAAGAAATGGCATTTATGCATTACATTTTAAGTTGACATAAGCAGTCCACCATGGCTCCTGTCATGTCCACAACACTATTGATATCCAGATGGTCTGTATTTACTTATAAGTAAACAAATCCAGAAATAATAATCGGACAGGGACCATTCAGGGACACTTAATATATTACTACCTCTGTTAACTTGAGTTATTGTCAGACTAAGAGAATGTGAATTAAGCTACATTTTTGAAGTAAAGAAGAGGTCCATAAGTCCGTATTTTGCCTTTGTATATCAAGTGCAATTCTATAGAACCTTTTCTCCAAAATGTAATTGTGTGAAAAATCCATTAAGCCAGCAAGCTAAAGTACTACTTTTATGCATTTGATTTACATTACATTTTAACTTGACACATCCACCACTTCAATCAGGCCACTATACCTCTCAATTGTCCAGATTAATTTGTGATTTTCTGGCAAAGCGTTGGTGATTGAAGTCATTAAATAAAATCAGACACATCCTCATATCCTTCAAAATGCTAACACACAACCTGGCATTCTAGCAACTTTAAAAGCAATATTTAAAATCTGTCCCTATTTTTTGGGCCTTTGTTCCTCCATAAAATTTAATCTTTGTTCAGATTTTTTACACTAAGAAGTTTAGAGAGGAACATAAAATGCTTTTCAAACAAATTAACATACACACCCTGTCTGTCTGTGTGTTTTCACACATTCTGTGCAGCAGCAGCCAACCAATCCGAGAGAAAGAAGAGGATATTGTTTGTAGATATATCATAATCAGAGAGCACAGCACACACACACACACACACACACACACACACACACACACACACACACACACACACACACACACACACACACTGACACAGTATAATCAGACACAGCATACTTCTCAACTGTCCCTGATTTTGTCTCAAATTTTAGCTGTGTTCCTCGTTATCCATCACAGCCAGGTAGCAAACCAAAAAAAAAAAAAAAAAATCAAGTACAGAGTGAGAGGAAGCAGCTGGAGGGACAGATTCATAACCCAGAGGCTCCCTTCACTCTGGAATAAAATCCCAGTCCAGGTTAGGCAGAGTCCCTCATTGACTCTCTTCAAGAGGAATCTTGATGAGTGGATGGGGGATCGTAGGTTTACCCTGGGTATCACTTCTGTGTCACTGTTAGACAGAGGCACAGTATACTAACCTCAAAAAAGGGCATAGCAAAATAAATTTAAAATGGGTGGCGAAGGCCAAACACACTCTGGCTAGGCTTATAAATGCCCTAGGGCAGATAGCCTAGTATGAACCTATGAACATATATATATATATATATATATATATGTATATATGTATTTGTTTTTTTTTTTTCTTTTCAGACAGCCTATTCACTGTGTTCACTAGTGAAGTTTGTTGAGCTAACTAAACTGTTTTCCTCTCTTTGGTTAGGCAGGCCCCCCAGCCACTAGATATGCTAGCATTGCAGGGATAAAAAAAAGCAAGTTGTTCAGATGTTTAAATTAGACCTTGACCAATCATACGAAGAATGAATGAACTCAAGCCGTACCAAAGCAAGCCTTTTTATTTATTTATTTTTTTCTAAGCTATTTAAGCTGTTACTGTACCCATAGTGAGTGATTTACTAAGATTAAGCCACAGTTTAAAACAAACAGCTCAGCTTGCTGTGGGCACCAGAGATAAAGCCCAGTAACTGCCTTCTCTGCACCACCACCTTCACCTCAACAGCTAACTAGAGGTCTTTGGGATGGTGCTCACACAGGATGACTTAAAAGAGGATTGGAGGCAAACTGGAGTGTCTCAGACATCCATACCAATGTTTGTTTCCTCAAATATATATACATATTTCTCCTGCAAAATATTTTTGTTTTTAATAGTGCAAATTGTGCCCTTGACAAGTCAGTGCTTCTGGAGATTAACCCTGTCACCCCACCCATTCTACACTACTGGTGCCAAGCCAGCAGAGTCCATGTAGCTTCACACCCTTTGTTTTTTCTTCATTTTTTCATTGTATACATTTCTGCATTTTCATGTGCTTGAAGTATAATGATGCTTGGAATGTGATGCTACTTTCTTTATGAAATGAAGTAGAAGATGTGAGAATGCGATGGCAACAGGGCAAGGAGTAAAACCAAACTATTATGCAGGACATTAGGTACTAGTTCTAATGTTGGTAGGTATTTCATCACCCTTGTTTTCAGCAGATAACCTTTTAATGAGAAATGCAGCACCTTGTACCTTATTTTCAGATATAACAAGGTAGCAAAGACAGTGTTGTTTTACAGATAATTTATATATTAATCACTATTAGGCAAGTAAATGTAGCAGAGTGTTGTACCCTGCTGCCTCCCCTACAGAATGGGTTATGAAAAGCATTCATATTTCACAGGATTTAGTTCACCTGCAATGTACAACATGACAAAGAACTCTAGTCCCTTACATACTGGGAAAAGTGACAGAGTAAAGAAAGTTGCACATTGTAGCAACACAGATTTGTTATCATACTCTCATTTCTGATAATCATTTTCTTTTCCTATCAGTAACATTATTCAAAATCTGGCACAGAAACTCTGGTGCATATGCATAGGTATATCAGCCACTGGACAAAAAGGGAGCTCAGTAAATGAGTTGGCAGTTACAGCTGGGAAGAGGCAAGCATAAAAATAGTGCATCTGTAGCAACTTACTCTTAGGTTTGTCTTCTCTTCTAAAGCTGCTGTCTTCTTTACTGTCATGTCTTGGCAGGTAGTGATTTCATTTCCTGGTAAGCCACGGTGGTGCAGCAGTAGCATTGTCACCTCACAGCAAGAGGTTCTCCTGTTCGATTCTCAGCTGGAGCACCTTCTGTGTGGAGTCTGCATGTCCTCCCCGCGGTTGAGTGGCGTTCGAAAGACATACGTAAATGGGCGTGCCTTCGTTGAAGGTTGTGCATCGGGCTGGCACCTTGGCACTGTAAAAATCTAATGCCAATCATTAGCAGACCGGAGTTCCGCTGTGGTGACCCCTAACCAGGAAAAGCCGAAAGAAGAAGAACAACAGCATAACCTAAGGTGATATGCATGTGCAGAGACTTGTTGCTGTGGATGTCTTCAAAGTACTTACTTAACTGATTCCCTCCAGTTCACCTCTTTTGAGTGTGTACCTTTAACTACCAGTGGGCATGGCTTGAGCCTTTAAAAAAATGAAGTTATCACCTTACAATTCTATTAAAATCTCATTGACAGAGGTCAAGTATCAATACAGTTGTGTTTGCCATCATGTATGCTTCAAGATAAAATATTCTGATACCTTTTATGCAGCATGGTTTTAGAATTATTAATGCAATATAAACAAGCAATATTTGATGCCTAGAGGCACAGTAGGAGTTAACTGCAGAAATGCCTGGAGGCACACTCAGCTGTAATGATTAAAGAAACCTTATTCACTCCTTGTCCACCAAGAGATGATGTCTTCCACTGAGTATATTACATTGTTTTAATGTCTCTGACCTCTTTCGTAACTAAGAGTCTCAAACTGTCTTTTGCCATGTTTCTTATTCCCTCCCTTTTCACCTTATCAGTAAAAGAACTACACTTTTGTGAAAAAGAATGAAAAATGTGGTGTTTCTAAATCTGTTGTTATGATACTGAATTTTTCATATTGACAAAATAAAAATAAAATACAGAAGGAAAAAGCCTATATACTGAAAATTATGCAGATGCCGTTGTTATGCCATAGGAGCAAAGAATAATAAAAATATTTTGGTTAAAAAGACTATAAAGAGGACTGATGAAATCCAGACTTTTCATATGCTTTGGTACTTACCAGCCTGACAATCTAACAGAATTACTTTCACTTGGTCACAGTCAAACAGTAGAGTTACCTGTAATCAGAACGTGGTCATTCTAGACAGGAATTTGTGTGAAACAGCTAAATATTTCCCAGAAAACAAGTAATCATTATAGCTTTTATTTGGAAACAGTTTTTGAATTCTTTGCTGTCAGAGGAGGCGTTCCCAGTCATAAGTGTTTTTTTTCTAAAGGGACAGTCTCTGTAGGAAGAGAACAAGTGCTATTGTTTTGTGGCGTTTGAAGCAGAAGGAGGATACAACCTTTATTATTACTCTCAGAGTAATGCCTGATCCATTGACATCTTATTTCAGGCATAGCCTGTGAGCGCAGACTTGAACAAAAGCATAAAAGTCCATAAATGAGAGAATGCAATCAAAAGGAATATCGCTGATTACATTGCACATCAAAGCAGAAATATTCATAAATAATGTCAGTATTTGCATGGTAAGATACAGTAAGAAGATCCATTTTTTGAACAGTAGCATCAATAACAAAACTGATATACTAGAAAACATATGCTACAGTGATACGAAAAGCTGCTATTAATTATATACAAATTTTCTTTTGAGGTTTAGTACGGATGGGAAGGAGGATGTATGCAGGTTAGGAAGAAGTAGGCTAGAAGAAACTGAAGCAGGGAGATCTTTCTTTTACATCTTTTTTCAGTTTGCTTTAGAGGTTTTATGGAGCCATCATTTTCCCTAATTGGTGCAATGCTTCCTATCACTTAGAGCTGAAGATTGAGAATGGTGGATGAGATGCTGAAAGAGAGAGAGGGAGTCTGCGGTATGGAAGGATTTCATTTGATTGTGATCTAAAATAGCACAAGAAAATTTTGGGGTGAAGTTTGGAAGTAAATTTAGAAAATATGTCACATGTGAACATTTTGTGGAAGCCAGAAGGGAAAGGTAAATCAGAATATTCTTTGGTTTACAGACAGATTTTCATGAGAAGGGGAGGTCCACTGGTGTCTGTATTTATAGGAGAGGAGGGTAAGTCTGCAAATCTGTTATTATCCCGGTCACCTTCAATAACACACATCACACCAAATGACATTTGATGACCTTTATTTGATTTCCATAATGTAGCTTTGATCACCAACTTTATTAATTACAACTACATCATGATATAATTGATTCTAAATACAGCATAACATCCTTGTAATGTTGATCAGGGCAGCGTACCTACTTACCCTGCCCCAGTAAGCAGCGTCCATACCTCTACTCACTTACTTTACTTATGAAGCAGCGTCCCATCTCACTTCATACATCATTCATTGTGATGTTAATCAGGGCAGCATACCTACTCACCCTGCCCAACAAGCAGGGTCCATACCTCTGCTCGCTTACTTTACTTATGAAGCAGCATCCCATCTCACTTCATACACCCTTCATTGTAATGTTAATCAAGGCAGCGTACCTACTCACCCTGCCCAACAAGCAGGGTCCATACCTCTGCTTGCTTACTTTACTTATGAATTAGTGTCCCAACTCACTTCATACACCATCCATTGAATTACCTTTCACCAAATAAGCACCATCCTTACCTCAGCTTGCTTATCTATTCAGCAAGCTTCCGCCAACTACTCATTTCCTTTCCCCAGATCCTTGAAATGAACATTCAGACATCAGGGGGGAACAGAAGAGGGTAAGCCTATCCCTCTTCTCCGCCTACCCCACTGATAAAATAGCCCTACACCTCACTAACGAAAAGAGGGAGGGTGGGTGGGTAGCAAGTTCACGCCAAAATGTGATTGTTTAACCCAACTACACTAGACTAAACCTCTTAAGCCCCTCCCCATCATTATCTCATTTCCTCCCAACCATCCCTGCCTCCACTTAACCCTTTCACCTCCCCAACCCACTTAACTTCCCTTAATATTAACCTAACCCCCCCCCCCCCATGAAGATGTCCCGGGACAACTTAGTTCGTTGCCAAACTTAATTTGTCCCGGTCCCCTTCAATAACACACATCACACCAAATGACATCTGACGACCTTTATTAGATTTCCATAACATAGCTTTGATCCAACTTTATTAATTACAACTACATCATGATATAATTGATTCTAAATACAGTATAACATCCTTGTAATGTTAATTAGGGCAGCATACATACTTACCCTGCCCTAGCGTCCATACTGCTACTCACTTACTTTACTTATGAAGCAGCATCCCATCTCACTTCATACACCATTCATTGTAATGTTAATCAGGGCAGCGTACCTACTCACCCTGCCCAAGAAGCAGGGTCCACACCTCTGCTCGATTACTTATGAAGCAGCATCCCAACTCATTTCATACACCATTCATTGTAATGTAAATCAGGGCAGCGTACCTACTCACCCACCCAACAAGCAGGGTCGATACCTCTGCTCGCTTACTTTACTTATGAAGCAACGTCCCAACTCACTTCATACACCATCCATTGAATTACCTTTCACCAAATAAGCACCATCCTTACCTCAGCTTGCTTATCTATTCAGCAAACTTCCTCCAACTATTCATTTCCTTTCTTCAGATCCTTGAAATGAACATCCAGACATCAGAGGGGGAACAGAAGAGGGCAAGCCTATCCCTGTTCTCTGCCAACCAGCCTGACCAGGCTGTTCCCCCTCCCTTCTACCCAAAATTGTTCAATCCACTTCACATAAAGGGAAGGGTCAAGCCAAACATCATTTGGTGTACTCATCATCTGTAAAGCACGTTGGAATCCCTTCATAAACCCCTTTGCCATGCCATCACTGAAACACACCCTAATGAAACTAAATAAAGTAGGATTACCATGATCTCATTGTAACACTGGAACATCCACACCAAGAGAACACCTACCCTTTTAGCCCGCTGCCTTCAAAGCTGAAATAATGGCTCAACCAGAATGTATTGACAGCCTATAACTACAACAAAACCACAAACTATAACCCCTTGAACTCAAGACGGCACCCAGTCAAACAACTAGTAGCAAGTCTCACAGCCAAGACCCTGTTAACCATAGCATATCACCTTAGCCCAACCACTACTCAGTTCTATATGTGCAGCTCCATTACCATAGGGAATAGTCTAACTCAAAACTTTAATGTCCTAACCTTGGATGGCAGAAATCCAGCACCCCTTGACCTAGATCCTGAAAACTCACCTATGCTCAACAGTGAAATACTCTATATGCCAAGCCATAAACACCCCCAATTCACTCATTACCAAACCATTCTTAACCCGTTTGTCCCAAGCCTTTCCCCTCAAAAGCTCTTTCCTTATGTTACCTATACCACTAGTATCCTACAGCTGCCTTATCCTGCAACCAGGCTTCCTTAAACCTTCTAACTCCCTTGTAAGAATGCACCCAGTTTCTAAAACTACCCCAACACAGCCACCTTAACTACCATGCTTCCTAACACCCTATCTACAAAATTCACCCAAACCCAAAGTGAAATGATCCTTGTGCTATTCTGTAAAACCTTAACCTGGTATGTAACATCAACACTACTACTCAAGAGACAAACCTGTCACCCCAAGATGCCACCCGTTAGGAACAAACTCCAGCCTCATGTAAAACCCTCCTTGGCCCTTCCCCCATATACAGTTCAAATAACTGGATGAGTGAATACGACCACCCAAGGTTCCAAGAAACAAGGACTGAACTTCACTGGCTTGCAGGAGCCATAGGGCTGTAGCCCAGTAAGTTCCTGTGCTCCTATGAACATCGTAACTCTATGCATCCCATGGGATCCCCACACTCCCCATAAACCATCCCCGACAGTTTTCCCCTTTGGCACCCTTTACCTAACTCTTCCTTACTTGCCCCTTATACCAATGCAATAATCAGCTCCCACTAATTAAACACAGAGCTCAAACATGCCTTACTAAGATGATTACTCAGACCCTCCTTTTGCCCCATTCAAGTGGCAAGAATGTCCATCCTATCAAAACACCACCTTTCAAATCCCCTTTTCCAGCCACCGCATGATGCCTTCTGCACTCCAGCAATTTCCATCAGTAACTGTTCCCACTTGTGTTCCCCTTGTGTGACCTTCTCACTCACCACTGCTTCCATTATCTGTGAATTCACTGTATCGCCACAACTGGTACTCGGCACAACATCATCTACAAAGAGAAGGACAAAATTAAACTCTCTAATAGCAACAAGCAGGCTCCACCTTATACCTACCTATTCCAAATTATAGTCGCAACCTTCCAACACCCCATCTGCAAGAAAGAAAAAGACATGTAAAACATCCAAAATGCATAACACATTCCAAGGCATCTTCAAGGACAACCTATCCTGCCAACCCAGGAAGAAATGTACCACTGCCACTCCCATCTATGACAAAGCAGCCATAACTGAAGCTATGCATCCAATGACCCTATCAAATACCCAAGATAAATTTAACTACCAGTCGAGTATGTTAAAGTAAACCCCACACATGAAGGGACCTAGGGGGTGAAGTTGTATATGTGTCTTTTATAAAATAGCCCACTTAAGACTCAACCTAACTTATAATATGTTGTGAATTCTGTGCTGTAGTCATTTGGTTGCTGCTACTAATAAAAGTTACCTTTTTTTGAAACTATTGGTGAATCTTAACATTTTTGACTTAATCTAATGCAGAATAGGGAGTAGATAACATAGGATCATAGGAGGTCACTAGACTAATGGACCCAGGGCCCCTACAAGCCTAGCCAAGTTCAACCCGTGATCCTCAGGCAAAATGCAATGATTAAGCCCTTGCCTGTTTGCTGGAATGATAACAAATGAAAAGCAGCCCTGCCTATAACCTCAAGACAGACAGACAAGGAATTAACTGCCCAAACAAACACAGGCAGTAACTAACTGTGAACGATGGATTATGGAGATAACTTGTGATAGCTCACCACCCTAAGCTAGTGATGTAAAATAGTGTTCATAGGTTCATAGAGTAGTAATAAGCTAACTGCCCTTGCGAGCCATTTTAAGCCTAGCCAATTATCCCTTGTGAGACTCAAACCATGCACCCTGTGTTTGTAAGCCAAACACCTTAACCATTAGCCCACCCTCCCACCCTTAACCCTTAACCATAAAAGTATCACACAGTAAATCTGTAGCTTGACTTTTCACTGCTGTGCTAATGTGTTTAATGCTCAGGTTTGCATACTGTTCAGCTTCATTATAAAATTAGACCCCTTAATGTAAAATGTCCCTAATCCCCACAAGGCATACACCGCCTATGGCATTACCTCAGGAGCTAAAGCCCGCGAAAGTATATTTGCAGGGTTATACCTCTAAGAAGCGAGGATTAGCAGAAGTCAGAAGATCATTGATTCTGCCCTCAGTTATGGAGCACTGCTGTAAGGAAAACTGCCTTCAAGTAAACTGCCAGCACAGACACCGCTCACAATCCGAGCCACCAAATGAAAAGCTCTCCACCAACTCGCCTCCTCAAAGATGGTGCATGCCCAGCGAACAACCAACACTCACGAGCACCTCACACCCCCCCACTGACTCACCAGTTGCTGTCCCAACTTTCTTCTCGTTTTTTTTTTTTTTTTAAATATAATTTAACCATCAGCGTAAATGATCGGCAAACGAAAGGACACCTCAAATGGTAGAAGACTGGGCCTGCAATACCTCGACAAGGAGGCAAGGAGAAAAAAAAATACACCCAGTGCCACCGGCTACACAGTCTGAACCAAGCATGCAAATGTACCCACAAGACAAGACCAGTTGCCACCCGACAACTCCGGGCAACGCCACCCAAAAAACAACAGCATAACTGTTCAACTACTACTCATTCTTGCCTACAAGAACACCATACCCACCAACCACATGGTGCAAGAAATCCTGCAAACACTGACTAGGCCTGATGAAATGGGCCACAAGCGATCCACTTCAGCCATGGTAGTGGCCTGGCCGCAATCGTATACAAAGCAACACCACGGCAACCTGTTCCATGAATAACATACCCAAACACCAAACTATACCCCCATTTTAACAATTAACCCCCATGCCATACTTCATCCTCTCACATGTATCCCATCCTCCACAAAGCAAGTTGTGGCGATTACTCTTCCCATAGCCCCAGTACCCCTTCTTTACTTTAGTCCTACCTCCTCCATGAATCCCCAAAACCATAGCACAATCATACGGAATGAACCCTGTACACTTTCATCAGTAATGGCTAAACCAACGTCAGATAATGTCCATAGAGATAATGGCAAACTACTATTGGGTAGTGAATCTCTAATCAAGATATTGGGTACTGAACTTCTGATCAATGGATAAAAACATGGTCAAACCTCACACTCCACAATCACAAAGGATATCACTAAACTAACAAAATAATGACCCTGATCTAAAACACAAGCACTGTGCTCTATTTCTGAAATAAAATAACTAACAACAGATGAGTATGAAAGGAAGGCATAAATTGACTGTCCTACTTAACCGTTGCGTGGCTGGAATATTACACTTCGGCAATGTTTGTAAAACATCCCTTCCCCCATATAGCCTCCCCCAACAAGTTGTTTAGCCTTAATAGCAAGTAACATCATCTTGTGAAAGCACCACAGGGAAAAACTCTAAAGGTACCGAGCAAACACCCACGGCGACAGTACATCTAGGAATCGAAAGTTTCCAAAGTGTGCATGCTAACCCTGACCACTCGATTTGAATGATACCAACCTCGCACACTAAAAAAAAAAAAAAAAAAAAAAAAAACACAGCCTACGTCTCTAACAATAAACTACAACCAAACAACCCTGCAGCAGAGAGTGACCAGATGAGACCACCTTAGCACCACACCACTTGACAACCCACAGCTCTTGGAAAACAGCTGTTTCAATGACAAGAAACATGCAGAGCAAAGGAAAGGACCACATCGCTGTCAGCACACGAAAAGCCCAAACTCCCTCCATTGTACCCACAGGTCCTCTCGGATGCAAATCCACCATCCAGCAGCCCAAGCTAAGCAACCACCATGGCCCAAGTCAGAACACAACCCAACGCCTGAGGGTACACCAGGCCCACGTGACCACCTCCAACGGCCACCGGCAAGCCCGCGAACCAACCCCACCATTTCATTTGGGCCACAAACTCAACCACTCAGCACCCACAACCTCCCTGCCATCCCGAATATGCCCTTCCCTAGCCACCAATGAACCATGAACTCCCAATTCAACATCATAATACTTAGCTTAAAAAAAAAAAAAAAAAAAAAAAACTCCTCTTTTTCCACACCGACTGTAAACTACAAAGAGTGGCAGAGGCCACAGCACAAGGGCACAGCCCCAATGCAAGCCCCCCCCCCCAGCAAAGCATCATTCACAAACCAGACCCGAAAGCAAACCAATGACACGCTCAGGGCTAGGCCACCACATGGCCCCAAGAAAGAAACCAATGGGCTCACAGACTCCGCTAACCCGAAGCAAACAGTGAAACATGCCATCAATGAAGAACAAAGGGTCAGGCCCATTATGATAAACGTGATTTTTATATCTTCCCTTTTATTATATATATATATATATATATATATATATATATATATATATATATATACATACATATACATATATATATATATATATATATATATATATATATATATAAAAATTAATCCCTGGAAAACCTCACCCTTATATGAAATCAATGACACCACCAACTACCCGCCCACAACCAAAGCCAGCCAAAATAATTAAATAATAATAAATAAATAATATATCCTGCCTCCAAGACCTACCTTCAGCAGACCAGCCCCAGGTCGTCATGGACGTATCACCTGCAGTAGCAAGTTCACGCCAAAATGTGATTGCTTAACCCAGCTACACTAGACTAAACCTTTTAAGTCCCTTCCCATCATTATCTCATTTCCTCCCAGCCATCCCTGCCTCCACTTAACCCTTTCACCTCCCCAGCCCACTTAACTTCCCTTAATATTAACCTAACCCCCCACCCATGAAGGTGTCCCGGGACAACTTAGTTTGTTACCAAACTTCATTTACAGGAATTGCAAAGTTCCTTTTGATCCTCCGCAGGTACATACGCAGCACGGGGAAGTTGGGCTGTGAGCATACCATTTAAGATGCTTCACAACCTTTGGGTGTATGCATTCTCTGCAAGGTGGTGAATGCACTGTACATCTGAAAGATTTCTATAATATGTGGTATTTTATGAGAAGTCCTAGCAGTATTATATTTATTTTCTTAAAAGTGTGATTTTCTGTGAGTAGAAATATGTATGCTCAAACAAGAATGTTCTGAACTGTTCTTTCTGTTCAAACTGTGTTGGTAAAATGTCCCAAGCAACCTCATTATCCACACAGCAAGCTGTATAGGAGTCATTACGACTTGATTAACAGTCTTAAATTCAGGTTGTGTTTCAGTGTTCAAATGTAATTCCCAGGCACTTTTACTAAGAAGTGTGTAGCCTCTTGTATATAGAACGTAAATGCAATGTGCACAGGAATTTCAGTGTCAGTCTGTAAAGTTGCATTATTTTTCATATGTATGAGTTGTCATCAAAAATGTCTGCACTGATAAATGAAAAACAGTTATCCATATTTAGTGTTGAGCTATATATGAGTCTTTAAGACAAAAATTTCAATTTTATTCCAGTATGTGGATTGTGTCCAAATATAATTCTTTGAAGACATTACCAAGAAAATGTGAATGAGTATTTTAAATGTTTGACTTCTCTGTATAGCACCACATCTGGGCTTACCTAGGCATTTCATTATAACAGTCTGTGAAGTTCCATTTTCTCAAGTTTGTTTAAGGGAAGTGTTAGAGAATACTGATCCGTAACATACATATATTGGACGGGGATTCCATTAGGACTAAAGATGATATATTTTTCTCCATTCAAGTGAATATCTTTAAACAGAAATGTACTAGCACTCCTCTAATACAATCATGAAATGCCAAGCACACCATGAAGATGGAGTTTTGCATATTTTTTGTTTAAAATCATTGTGTATGCCTCAGCTGAGTATTATGAAATATTTTTTGAGAATTTTGCTGTAAATTTTCAAGCAACTCTTGTACTAGTAGGGGAGCACCAGTTAGTCTGTATAGCAGTTAGACTACTCATCCCTGTGACATTCAAGTTAAAACAACACACACACACACACACACACACACACACACACACACACACACACACACACACACACACACACTATGCTTTGACTGACAAACACACACAATATGCTTTGACTGACAAAATGATTAAATATTAGAATCATCTCCCTTTTGTATTAATATGACAGCAAGCTAAAAATATGTATTTTTCAAAAATGCATATTTTTTTATCAATGTAAATGGCACAATAAACAACAAAGCACAAAGCAACCTACACATCTGAGGATATGTAATTTTCAAAATTAAGGCTTATCCATAAACCTTTTCTGATAAACACTCATTTGTATGATCACTAATGTACAGTTGCTTAGCTCTTCCTCGGAAGGTTGAATTACTGATGTAGCTCATGCATTGTAGTAGAATAGACAGTTGACAACACACAGACACACACAGACACACACACACACACACACACACACACACACACACACACACACACACACACACACACACACACACACTCATTTAGAAACAAACCTTCCCACACCACCTTATACTCTGAAACACTCACCCACACACATGCACACCAGCTACAATACACACACACACACACACACACACACACACACACACACACACACACACACACACACACACACACACACACACACACACACACACACACACACACACACAGCCACACTCATACTGCCTCTTTCATGCCCCTTCAGGCGTGCCAACTGATGTCCCACCCTTACACTCTTCCCTCCCACAGCTCTGCAGTACTTACCTGAACCACGAGAACTTCTATAGGAGTAAATTGGTGAATGCCATCAAAAGACAGTGTTCACTTTTTTCCTCCTGGACTAAATTGGGAGCTATAAACATTTCTGGGGGAGAGCACATAGTTAGTTAACATTAACAAATTCCCTGGCCTGCTGCATTAGCATGTGGCATTGCACATGAGACTACTGTTCTCACTACACCCCTGAGAGGGAAAAATCATAGCTGCAGAACTGTTTCTGAATTGGAAAGGCTTCCTGTGATAAGGGAACATTCCAAAATGATTCCACATTTCAGCAAGCCTTTCTGAACACAGAGAAAGTGTTATTATAACATCAAACTTTAAAACACTTTGCGTTTTGCAGTAAAACTTATTTTCAATCTTAAAATTTATGTTCTGTAAAAAAAGCACTAAAGATAATGGAAATGATGTCATTAAAATTCAAGATAGATTTGCAACATAGCAGTAAAATGTTAAGGATATTTTGTGGGTAAGTATCCCGCTATTATTATCTGGACATTTTGTAAAAAGTTGTCCAAATTATTTTGGAGATGAAGCCTTTTATAGACCACTAGCAAAAATATTATGAAACAGATAAAAATCTGGGGTATAGGCTTCTGGAAATAGTCAGTAGTAATAAGTTTAAAGCTGAAAATCTTTTAGTAATGTTTACCGCCAAGTAACTGTTTTTCAGGTATAATGTTAGGTAATCCTGTTTTGTTTTTCAGAACTGTGTTTGAATTAAGTGGTATCCTAAAGTAATGAGATGACGAGAAAAAAAGTAATTTAGCTGTTTCTGTTGTTGTGAAGAAACATTTTGTTATTCGGCAGAATGTATAAAGAAATTTTGGGATAGCGAGCATGTAATGTAACATGTCTGGCTTTATTCTGAAGACATCAAGAAATAATGGTATTTGTTGCCATTTACATCACTCCTGTTTAGCCTTGGATTTTAATAGTTTTAAAAATAGTCAATTATACATTCTCCGTGTAGTACACATTTGCTTCTTCTACACTTTAAGTGAAATAATGTGGTACAATTAGAAGGATATGTTATTGTAAACTGAAGGGAATTTATATACTTAAAGGAGAATTGTAATATGCTTTTGTTTTCTGATTTATACAGTATGCTTTCTTATTTATTAGCCAGAAAGGAGGGTGGTCTGGTACAAAGAAACTTTTCTGTTATGGCCTTGGCATAAAGCAGGCACGCATGTACAAAAGTGCTGTATAAATGAGAAGATTGTACCTCTGTGGCTACCGAGTTCCTCAGCTGACCTACTTAATCCTGAAGTAATGCAGTGTTATATTAAATCTGCATGGTTAATAGCAGATCACATGTATGAGCAATTATGCTGTGAAGACGCAAGTACAAACAGTTTAAAATAGTGAATCTGCGGAGAGGATACATTTAATAGTGTGTACAAATAAATTAGTAATTTGCATAACTCAAGCCAGTGAATTTACAGATTTACATTCTAGTCCAGCTGTACTAATGTGACAAGAACCATTAAAAGCAGGTCTTGCTGTAAAAAGCAGACATTGCACTTTCTGGGACCTCTGCAGATTTAGGACCAACTAGAGTACTGAGGCAGATTGTTAGCAGAGATCTGAAGTGGGAGTTCTCACAGAACAGAGAATCTCTGTCAGCTCCATTGGGAAGTCTGCCCATTTGAGTACTGTACTGCCATTGTACTGGGTCCTTAGGCAGTGTTGGGAAGATTTTTTGGCTACATTATGGGCTCTGGGTAGACTACAACTGTTTACAATATTACGGACTTTTTGACCATTTTATATATTTATTGTACATTAAGCTTGCCATTTTTAGTTTTGGTAATTTATACTGATTAAATGTTTTAGCAGGAGATATAATCCTCCTAAAGACTACCATTTACAGCAGTTTTTGTGCATTTGTGACAAAGGTGATATTGAAACATTTATACAGTGTGAGGCTGTTAATAAGAAACATTGATAAGCTTTATGGAATAAACTCTCAATGTATATATTTAACTCCAATTCTGTGAAGACTTTTAGGGTGTCACTAGGATCTGGGGTTGGCCATTTGGTATAGTCTACAAATGTGGGATCTGTTTCCTTACATGACCCCTGGCTCGAGCACAGGGTATACCCTGAAATGTGAACTATAATGTACACCAGATACCTTAGTGCTTTCATTGAACAATTTAAATTTCTGTACTCTACAAGACCTTCACAGGAGAACCATTTAAAATAGACATGATGACTGCTTCAGTGAATGGAAACAGCAGAAAGAATCTCCAAGTGGAAAAAAAATGGAAATATCTATGAAGCATCTAGCAGCTTCATCTGGGAGAGATACCTGAGATTTTAAGGACTAATGCAAATTCTAACCTGTCCAAATTCCCACTCAGGTTTTCCCCTCCTAGCTCTTAGGTTTTATCAACTACATCTATTACGTCAGCTCGGACTGCTGTAATTTTAAAGGAAGCACACAGTGAGTATATGGTTCCTGAAAATACATAAATAATAACTAAACTTGTAGCTGTTTTGATACCAGAATCTTAGGCATTTGTCTTCAAAGTTCTTATTATGAAAAAGAAATTGCTGCAGCTAGAGGCTGGTTTCCTGGCATCCTCAGCAAGCATTCAGTAGGTTTGTTGGGTTTTACTATGGATATTTGCATAACTTTTTGCCACTATGGTCGAAACTGAGTTTCTGACCATTGCTGCATGCTTCTATCTGATGGATGTAGGTTGTTTCATAGGACATCAGAAGATTGTCTCACAGCTGACTATTACAAAGGGTACTATATATTTGGAATTCAAAGGCCAAATTTCATCTGAATAATTAACAGTTACACTGATGCCCAGTAGATATGCCATGTATTTTTTAACTATAAAAAATTCACAGAGGATTTCTTATCAGTAAATGACTTAGCCAAAACACTTCCTGAAACTCCAGGTCCTTTTACATCTTATGCTACAGAGATAAAAAAAAAAAAGGCTGTCCTCCTCATGGTCTCCTCTGATATTAAAAGAATGAGGATAATCTTATTCCTACTGATCAGAGTCATTCCCCAGTTGTAGGATGATATGGGAGGACAATCTTATTCCTGCTGATCAGGCATTCCCCCAGTTGTAGCACTGATGATATGGGAGGATAATCTTATTCCTGCTGATCAGACATTCCCCCAGTTGTAGCACTGATGATATGGGAGGATAATCTCATTCCTGCTGATCAGAGACATTCCACCGGTTGTTGCACTGATGATATGGGAGGGTAATCTTATTCCTGCTGATCAGAGACATTCCCCCAGTTGTTGCACTGATGATATGGGAGGATAATATTATTCCTGCTGATCAGAGACATTCTCCCGGTTGTAGGATGATGTGGGAGGATAATCTTATTCCTGCTGATCAGAGACATTCCCCTGGTTGTAGCACTGATGATATGGGAAGGTAATCTTATTTCTGCTGATCAGAGACATTCCCCCGGTTGTAGGATGATATGGGAGGGTAATCTTATTCCTGCTGATCAGAGACATTCCACCAGTTGTAGCACTGATGATATGGGAGGATAATCTTATTCCTGCTGATCAGAGACATTCCACCAGTTGTAGCACTGATGATGTGGGAGGAAAATCTTATTCCTGCTGATCAGAGACATTCCCCCGGTTGTAGCACTGATGATATGGGAGGATAATCTTATTCCTGCTGATCAGAGACATTCCCCCTGTTGTAGGATGATATGGGAGGGTAATCTTATTCCTGCTGGTCAGAGACATTCCCTTGGTTGTAGCACTGATGATATGGGAGGATAATCTTATTCCTGCTGATCAGAGACATTCCCCCGGTTGTAGGATGATATGGGAGGGTAATCTTATTCCTGCGGATCAGAGACATTCCACCAGTTGTAGCACTTATAATATGGGAGGATAATCTTATTCCTGCGGATCAGAGACATTCCACCAGTTGTAGCACTGATGATATGGGAGGGTAATCTTATTCCTGCTGATCAGAGACATTCCACCAGTTGTAGCACTGATGATATGGGAGGATAATCTTATTCCTGCTGATCAGAGACATTCCCCCGGTTGCAGCACTGATGATATGGGAGGATAATCTTATTCCTGCTGATCAGAGACATTCCCCCGGTTGTAGGATGATATGGGAGGGTAATCTTATTCATGCTAGTCAGAGACATTCCCTTGGTTGTAGCACTGATGATATGGGAGGATAATCTTATTCCTGCTGATCAGAGACATTCCCCCAGTTGTAGCACTGATGATATGGGAGGATAATCTTATTCCTGCTGATCAGAGACATTCCCCCGGTTGTAGGATGATATGGGAGGGTAATCTTATTCATGCTAGTCAGAGACATTCCCCCAGTTGTAGCACTGATGATATGGGAGGATAATCTTATTCCTGCTGATCAGAGACATTCCCCCAGTTGTAGCACTGATGATATGGGAGGATAATCTTCTTCCTGCTAATCAGAGACATTCCCCCGGTTGTAGCACTGATGATATGGGAGGATATTCTTATTCCTGCTGATCAGAGACATTCCCCCGGTTGTAGCACTGATGATATGGGAGGTTAATCTTATTCCTGCTGATCAGAGGCATTCCCCCGGTTGTAGCACTGATAATATGGACCGACTGGCTTCCAGAAGATGCTACTTTTGGGAAAACATTATCCTTATCATACCCCAGTGATCTAATGGAAGATCTATTCACCTCCTAAGCCAGTGGTTGTGGATTCAAGTCCTATCTGGGGTGCTATAATCTTGGGGTGATATTGGCATAATGGTTAATGTCTTTACCTCACAGATACAAGGTCAGGGTTTGATGATGACCTCTTGTTATCGGCTAGGCTTGTAATAGTCTGCAGACTGATAGCCTAGTATTCACCTATGATCGTCAGTAAAAATCATCTGATTTTGTTTAGAGGTTCTGTACTAAGAACAGATACATGAATCTTTTAGAAATAAATTGGTCTAGCCTTGACCAACTTCCCAGTAATTGAGACCTTCAAAGATGTTTGCAGTAATGCGTCTATTTAAATAAACCACAAAAAAACAAATAAAAAAAACACTCTGATTCTAGAGGGTACACGTGCAACATCAGCATTCATATAAAAGGATAGTTTATATAGCTGTGATTTACAGAGAGTCACAAGTAGTGCCAGACATGAATGCAGTGCTGAATCAGAAGAAAAGCAGACTTCTCATCAGATTTGACATTCTTCTTCTTCTTCTTTCGTCTGCTCCCGTTAGGGGTCACCACAGCAGATCAACTGTTTCCATTTCTTCCTGTCCTCTGCATCTTGCTCTGTCACACCAACCACCTGCATGTCCTCTCTCACCACATCCACAAACCTTATCTTAGGCCTTCCTCTTTTCCTGTTACCTGGCAGCTTCATCCTTAGCATCTTTTATGCAATATACCCAGCATCCCTTCTCAGCACGTCAGATTTGATATGTGGAGATATACCTAGTCTGCCAAAGGAATGTGGTATATTACACAAGAAAATATCATAGTAGCTAGTATATCAACTAGAATAATCTCTGTACTACAAGCACTTATGTAACAGAGATCCTTATACTGTTTTTATAAGTAAAGGTTATCTTTGAAGACAAATCACAGACTTTTCACAAACACATGGAGTCCCAAATGCGTAAAGGATAACCTGCCCCTGTGGAAACACTATATCATGCTGCTAATGTGACTCCATTGTAGACTTTCTCTGTCAACCAGTTGCTTATCACAAAGCATCACCCTTCTCCAATCTGCCAAAAATCAAATACTTAAGAGTTATCCTCCTCTCAAAATACAATGAACACATTGTACCACTCTAAGTAAAACTCAGTGGCTACCAGCTGCAGCTTCTCCTCTAAACACAGTTATTTTCCAGCTGCTGCATGAAAGATACTGTCCACCCTTCCTTATTAAATTGATTATCAAATGCTGCACCTATGTACTCAGTGACCCTGATACTATTCATTTAGGAACACCTGCCCCTACTATTGCACACTTCTCTAAAGCTTCCTCTACTTCTAGAACTCTCAACCTGAATCTATCAGATAAATTGACAATCTCAAAACTTTTAAAGAATCTCTCCACTCTTATCTCACGAATCAAAACAACTGTAATTGCTTCTGAGAAGCACGGTAATTTTTGTTACAACCCTCCATCGTCTGTGACCCCTATTGGTAGATTTTGTTAGTATCTCTTACTTATGTTTTATATACTTCTGTCCGTACATCAAAAGGTTAATCCTGATAGGTTTCATTTCTCAACACATTTACAAACTCTCATGTGTTGCTCTAAGTTACTTTAAACAGTATTTACTGAGTTAAGATCGAAGTTAAATTGGGTGTTTGATTTGGGAAATATTTTGTTTGAGACTAAGGTCTTTTCTGTTTTCCAGAACTGTTTTGAATAGGCTAGCTGAGTAGGTTGTAGTTTTCTACAGAAAGAAACATACGCCTTGCGTTAATTGCATTTTTATTTTATGGGCACCTTTTGTTTGAATACTTAATTGCTAAATATTGTAAGGCATTTACTTATTTTCTGTGTCACCTTGTTTGTGAGTGACGTTTTTCTTCTAGTATACCTTTTTGTTTGTACAGTTAATACATGTATATTGTAAGGCTTTTGCTTCTACAGAATGTCACCTTGTTTGCCAATATGAATGGCCACGTTTATAATTTTGTTTTTGCTTGCTTGACCAAGGTTGTGACTGGATAGCATCCTTGGGCTTACCTGATGAACAAAATGTTCAATATATAAATAAATAATCAAAAAATGAGTGTGAAGGGCGAAGGAAATGGACACAATAATGACGCTTCCAGCATTTATTAAAAAAACATAAAAAATTAAGCACTTTTATTTCTCCATTGGAGACTTCATCGGAATAATGCTAACAGATATGTCATTTCCTTTTACATAAAAATATCTGAAAATATTGTAGATAAAACTATTTGAAAGTATTCTGATGAAGAAAATGGTATATTTATTACCATTATTCTGATGAAGTCTGTGTAGGAGAGATGAAAGCATTTAATCTTTCTATATATTTTAATAAATACCGTGAGTGTCATTGTGTGTGTTTCTTCACCCTTTGCATACATTTTTTGATTACTGGTCTTTAGAGTGCAAAGGCTTGGTTGTTTTGGTTACATAAATAACTAATCCTTTCTTCATGCCTTAGGTGGTTATTAAAATGTAAATCAATGGAATTAGTTACCGGTTCTGTCCCCAAAACCTGAGAATAAGGAGGTGAGGATCTTAAATACCATAGATGCATTCAGACTACTGATATATTACACACAGGCTTAAAACTTGGATATTACACAGAGACTTACTTCTGAGATATTACACACAGGATTAAAACTTAGATATTACACAGAGACTTACTTCTGAGATATTGCACAGAGACTTACTACTGAGATATTACACACAGGATTAAAACTTAGATATTACACAGAGACTTACTTCTGAGATATTACACACAGGCTTAAAACTTAGATATTACACAGAGACTTACTACTGAGATAATACACACAGGCTTAAAACTTAGATATCACACACAGGCTTACTACTGAGATATTACACACAGGGTTACTACTGAGATATTGCACAGAGACTTACTACTGAGATATTAGACACAGGCTTACTACTGAGATATTAGACACAGGCTTACTACTGAGATATTAGACACAGGCTTACTACTGAGATATTACACACAGGTTACTACTGAGTTGTGGAAGACAGGAAAGACCTTAGTGTCATACAAAATATTCCCAAATCAAACACCTAATCTATCTTGGATCTTAACTCAATGAATACAGTTCAAAGTAACTTAGATAACCCTCCTAACCCATGGACAATAGTTTTCCTAATTTGACCCTATCTGCACCTTATAAACCAGATCAGTTGCTCTCTCTCTCTCTCTCTCTCCCCAACCCTTTTACTTTAAACCTATCACCAACAAGGAGATTAAACAATTACTTGAAGAACTTTACTTAGGCTACAACCATGCCTTCCATCTCATACACACCATAGGTTCATAGGTTCATAGGTTCATACTAGGCTATCTGCCCTAGGGCATTTATAAGCCTAGCCAGAGTGTGTTTGGCTTTCGCCACCCATTTTAAATGAATTTTGCTATGCCCTTTTTCGAGGTTAGTATACTGTGCCTCTGTCTAACAGTGACACAGAAGTGATACCCGGGGTAAACCTACAATCTCCCATCCACTCATCAAGATTCCTCTTGAAGAGAGTCAATGAGGGACTCTGCCTAACCTGGACTGGGATTTTATTCCAGAGTGAAGGGAGCCTCTGGGTTATGAATCTGTCCCTCCAGCATGTCCTATTATTTCAGTGCTGAGGTTCAAGTCTCTTAAGTGTGTAGCTTGATGGGATTTGGATTTTCTGAGGTGCAGCATGTCCATTAATTCCAGGTTGGACATGGCTTTATACGTCAGGCACAGATCGCCTCTGAACAGGTGGTATGCCACTGAGTAGAGCTGGAGTTTCTTTAACCGGGCAGCATATGGCATCTGTTTGAGCCCTTTGATCCTCTTGGTGAGGTACTTTTGGGGTCTTTCCAGTTGCTGCAGGTGTCTGGTAAGGTAAATCCCAAAAGGGGCATTGTACTCAATTATGGGCCTGATGAGGGATGAGTAAAGAGGCACGATGACCTCCCCTGATCTAGATGTGAATCCCTTCATGATTAGGTGGGCTATATAAAATGTTTTTCTAACCACTTTGGCCACGTGGTTTTCAAATGAGAGATTGCTATCAACTTGGGTCCCCAGGTCCCTAATTACTTCTTCCGTACCTAATGGATTACCACCTATGTGGTAATTTGTGGGCACTTTGTTTTTGCCAAAGGGGATGACTATACACTTTTTGACGTTTAGCTTGAGGCCATGGCTCTGGCACCAGTTGTCTGTTTCTATGAGGCCCTTTTGTAGGATGCTTGTGTCGGCTGGAGAATCGATTATGGCGCCTAGTTTGCAGTCATCTGAGAACTTGGTCAGCCACAGTCCTTCCATGTTGGCCTGTACCTCCGAGAAATATATACCGAACAAGAGAGGTCCCAGGACTGAGCCTTGTGGGACGCCACTTGTAACTGGTTTGGAGTCTGATGTGGCTCCAGCAATTCTAACCATGTGGGTTCTGTCCTTGAGCCAGTTTGCAACCCATCTAGTGACATAGGGGTTTATATTTAAGCTGGTGAGCTTATCTATAATGCCCGAGTGGGGTATTGTATCGAAGGCTTTTGCAAGGTCCAGGTAGGCTGTGTGGACCACCTTCCCCTCGTCAATGGCCTTGGTGACTGTTTCAAAGAAATCAACCAGGTTTAAGATGCAGGATCTGCCCTTAACAAAGCCGAACTGGGTAGGATCCATTGTCTGTAGGTCCTCAATATCTTTATTTATGAGGTCCATGATGATCCTTTCCTTAGCTTTGCAGACCAAGCTAGTCAGGCTTATGGGGCGATAGTTTCCAGGATCCGTTGAGGCAACACCTTTGTGGAGAGGGACCACTGTTGCTGTACACCACTCTTTGGGTACATATCGTGTAGTAAGGCTGAGATTGAACAGTAGTTTTATGTTTGGGTTTAGCTCTTCTTGGAGTTCATGTAGGACGCAGCCCGGGACACCGTCTGGTCCCATTGATGCTGTGTTTTTTGCTTTGGAGAGGGCGGCTCTTACCTGAGCATCCGAGATGTCAGGGGGGCAGCACTCTGCTGGGATAGATATTTTCCCTTTTGGTGGGGAGGGGGAGAGAAGTTTGCGCTGAACCTGTCAGCTAGGATGTTGGCAATGTCTGTGGGTTCGGTGTATTTTTTGTCATTTTGGACTAATTCTGAGCATATCTGGGAATTACCACCCAGGTTCCTAACATAACTAAAGAAAGCCTTGTGATTATCCTTAGTTTCCTGTGCAATTTTTCTCTCGAAGCTGGCCTTAGACAATTTTATGAGTGCTCGTAGTTTTTTGCTAATACTGATCAGTGATGCCTTCCCTTTTTGGGATTTTGCTCTGTCATTTAGTAGCTTCCTCCTTCTATTGTATAGTTTGTTTATGGCTGGGGTCCACCAGATAGGACGGCTGCCTTTGGAGGATTGGGTCTTAGTTTTATTTGGGATCGCATGATCCATGCATTCCTGAAGGTGTTCATAGAATGCATTTATAAAGGATTCTGCGGTCTGGGCTGTATTTTCCACAGGCCCAGGGGCTTTGAAGGATTCCACCTTGGTTTTGAGGAGTGTGAAATTTGCTTTAGAGAAGTTTTTCACTGTGGTTTTCTGGGCAGGGGGTGGGGTCTGGATGTGAATATCCAGTGAGATTAGTTTATGGTCTGATCTTACCAGTGAGGGATACACTTAAGGTCTGGAGCATAGAGCCCTCATGTTGGTGATGATCAGGTCCAGTATGTTTTCCCCTCTTGTGGGAGTGGTAACAAGTTGTTCCACAGCATTTGAGTTTATAAATTCTAGGAACCTTTGGGCTAGGGTGTTGGAGCTAGAGTAATGCCCCCAGTCTATGTTTGGGTAGTTGAAGTCGCCCAATATAATGGTGTTTGGGGAGACCTTCATATTTTCCAGTGTTCTCAGGAAGGCCGAGTGGGGTTCCTGGGTTTGGGAGGGTTGTCTGTAGCAGGCTATAAACTGGAAGGCAGTTTTACCCACTGTTAGTTGCACATGGATAGTCTCTGATGCTTTGTGCTGTGCCACCAACCTGGAGGTGTGGGTATCTTTGACGAATATTGATACTCCCCCTTTTGTGGTTTGGTCCAAGTTTTGGGGCAGAAAAGCATGGTATGAGGTATAACCTGGTAGTGCTGGGGTGCTCTCGGGAGCCTTGAACCAGGTTTCTGTTACTGCACAGATATAGATGTTCTCCATGCTAAGGAGAGTTTTGAGTCCGTGCATCTTGAGGTTTAGACTTCTGGCGTTGAGTGGCATTACTCTTAGTTTCTTATCCCTTGTGATACCTATGGAGGTGGGTTTGTCTTTTGAGCCTTGCCTAAAAAAGTCACTATGGGGGTGGCAAGAGCATTTGCCAATATCCGAAAGCCCAGGGGTGACAGGTGCAAGCCGTCCCTAGCGAAGCATAGTGGCTTGTCGAGCATGTCATCCCAGGCTGACAGGCATTGGATCCCCTTTGAATGACACCAATACTTAAGCCAATTGTTGAAATTGATCATCTTGTCTTCATATTGTGGCATCATTCTTGGTGAGGGTAAGATGCTACTCAAGGTCAGGGTCATACCAGCCTGGGCTACATGCTCAGAGAGCTCCTCTATGTCTCTTTTCATGTAGTCCAGGGAGGTACGTCTCAGGTCATTCACACCAGCATGGACAATGACTGAGTCATATTTGTACTTGCCTTGGAGTGACCTGAGTGCTTGTGTTATGTTAGTCCTTGTTAGTAAAACTTGGAAGTGAAATACTGTACAAGCCCCTTACATAAATCCTAATTTTAACTCAAGCCTATAAAACGCTCCTGCAAGCATTCAAATATATAATTATTCATCCCCTAGCTGAAATCCAAACTCAGATAACTGCAGATGTATAGTTAAGATTGCCCCCATGACCAAGCTAACAAATCATAAAATATATTCAGAAATATTTTTGGAAGACAGCATGGTTTTAGTACACCAGCAACTATTGATTGTTCAACGGATGCTCAACTGGTGGCATTTCCACCAACATGGAAAATGGGCAACTTTTGATATTAATGTCTACTGTACTTGCTACAAAGGTTTTGCTCTGTGCTGTCTGTGCACTGAGTTGTGTGCTTCTTATAAAATACAGAAGGAATATGTAAGTAGGCAGTACTCAAACAACCACAGTGATGCTACAAATGCCAAAGAAAATAGTATATTTTTAAAAGATGGTGACTAAGACATCAGATATTGGAAATTACAAGAAAACAGTAGGAAATGTTGTGGGTATACAGATACACACACACACACACACATATATATATCAATGCACATACAAACACATACATGTTTTATAAAAACAAAAACATAAAGTGTGAAGTAGCAGATAAATCGAAGAAAAAGGGACTTTTTAGCTGATATCCTTTCCAAATAGCAAACCAGGAGGCTTTTTCATCAGAGAAGCAGCATCCACTGGTAACCAAGGTATAAGATCACAGTACCATTAGTTTATGCATTACATGGACTGTCAAAATAAACTACCCCCAAATAAACAAAAGACACCTAAAGGTTTGTAGTAATAAAAGAAGGAAGCCAGGAAGACAATTAACAGCTATTTAATTTATTTGTTTATGTCCTTACAGTACAGCAAAATTAAACCCAGAGAAATTTAATGTTGTATTAAAAAAAAGAATGAAGTAAGGTTATAAAATAGATAAAACATTCAGAAGAAATTAATAAGTAAAGCCCAGGTAGCAACACAGTGCTTTGTGTGCAAAATGTCCCAGGGTTAATTAACATCTGCATTTGATTTTGGTTAATATATATATATATATATATATATATATATATATATATATATATATATATATATAGATATATAGATATATATAGATATAGTTCCATTGAGTTACATCGCACACCACAATAGTAATGACCGATTGATTGATCAGAAAAGGTTGACAGGTGTGATAGATTGAGAATCCCTAGGTGAGGCAATTTTCCCTTTCCTCAGGGATTTGTGATCCCAAAGTAGTACATATATATATATATATATATATATATATATATATATATATATATATATATATATGTATATAGTTAACAGGAGGTGTGGGGAGCTTACACTCCTGTAAAAAACAATGTTATTTGTTTTCGGTTACATGTGGCAAGGATTTTACTCACTCAGGAGCAGCTGACTGTTGGCATTTACATTGCCAACCTTTTGTAGTCAATGTTCTTGCCATCAACATTGTGATATATTGATCTGATTCACTACTTCCATATATATATATATATATATATATATATATATATATATATATATAAATTCTACTACATATCATTGAAAGACAAGTTTTTGATTGAAAAGTGAATGTAAAAAGGAAAACTGACAACACAACAACAAAGCATACACAACAAAAAATAAAATGCCTGAAAGGTACTGTTTTTGTGGGGAGGCAATCCCCTGTACCCCATTGCTACTTGTCTGCCAACTCCAACTTTTCACAATAATGGAAAAAGGACAAATCCCCATTCCCTGGTGTAATAGGATCTCACACAACAGAATACATGCACTATAGAATCAAGTAGCTATTTAATTGCTGGTTCTGTGCCACAGTCTGTTGAATAAACAGAACATTTGCCCACTTGTCATGCACCTGTATGCATATATGCATGTATGTATTTATGTATGTATATATGCAGGGACCTGCCTTACTTAAAGGTAACTGCATGCATAATCTTCTTGAATGATTTCTTTTGACAGTGAAGCAGCATTATTATCTTTAAATACAAGCCATTTGTTTATATCAGGAATTCATTATGAAGGACTAGTAAAGCAAGATATTACTGCAATGTAAAAAATAGGTATAATCAGTTACATATTTCAGAACCATATTAGTGGTTGCTAGTGCCTCTTTGGTGTGTTGGAAAATACATTTAGAGCAACTGCATATACAGTAGGCTAAATGGTAAATGCCAAGTGGTTTTGTTTTATTCCAAGTAAAATTGTAATAAGTGCAGCCTCAACTCAAGACCATGTAGGCATGAAAAGTTGCAGAAGGCCACATTTATATATGTTAAACTAATAGTAATTAACAAAATGAAAATGTTTCACTTCTATGCTTTCAGAATGTATAAAACAAAATGTGGTATATTTTGTTTACCAGCATTCAAGGGAATATGACCTGTATGATCAGTGATGTCAGATTTCAGACATTAGCCCACATTTAGAAATGTTTGGGCATATTCAACAAAGGTTGTTATAGCTTCCCATAAGGTAAGTCAGTTCCATAACAACCCAAAATGATGTGGCATATCAAAACGTAATGCCATCACTAAATGACCAGAGCATCTTGTAGGCATGATACAGAAAACATCTAGGACACTAAGTCTCTGTTGCATGCAAAATAGTTCTGAAACACATTCGCTGTTTGTATTAAAAAATAAGATCCTTGTTATAGGTGTAGCAACATCATGTCAAAGAAATACGCTATGCCAAAGATACACCATGCCAAAGAGATACACCATGACAAAATACACCGTGCCAAAGATACACCATGCCAATGAGATACACCATGCCAAAGAGATACACCATGCCAAAGATACACCATGCCAAAGAGGTACACCATGCCAAAGAGAAACACCATACCAAAAATACACCATGCCAAAGATACACCATGCCAAATAGATACACCATGACAAAATACACCGTGCCAAAGATAGACCATGCCAAAGAGATACACCATGCCAAAGAGATACACCATGCCAAAAATACACCATGCCAAAGATGCACCATGCCAAATACACACCATGTCAAAGAGATATACCATGCCAAAGAGATACACCATGACAAAATACACTGTGACAAAGATACACGATGCCAATGAGATACACCATGCCAATGAGATACACCATGCCAATGAGATACACCATGTCAAAGAGATACACCATGTCAAAGAGATACACCATGTCAAAGAGATACACCATGCCAAAGATACACCATGCCAAAGATACACCATGCCAAAGAGATATACCATGCCAAAGAGAAACACCATGTCAAAGATACACCATGCCAAAGAGATACACTATGCCAAAGACACAACATGCCAAAGAGGTAAACCATGCCAAAGATACACCATGCCACTACAGGTAAGGAAAGCAGTCTTCTTGCTGCACAGAAATAAATGATGGCTGTTGACAGCAACCTTGCAGTGTTCCGTATCCCTTAGTACAGTCCTTCTCGCGGTATCAGTGGTTGTGAGTGTGTGTGTGTGTGTGTGTGTGTGTGTGTGTGTGTGTGTGTGTGTGTGTGTGTGTGTGTGTGTGTGTGTGTGTGTGTGTGTGTGTCTGTGTGTGTGTGTGTGTGCATACACTCAGGGCAGTTACATATCGAGTGAGGGGAGTTTGTGCTAAGTCACTGTACATCTGAACACAACTTATCAAGCTCAGTAATAAATTATCCGTGATAGAGCCCTCTCCCTGAATTTTAGTTTACAGCTCTGTAATAGCACTGAGGCTCGGTGACAGTTCTCACAAAGTTCTGATGCTCAGTTTCTGGTTTTGAACTAAGATATTTTAGGATTTGCAAATGACTACTATCATTTGTAAATAATAACATAGAAACGCAGCAGGTTGTGGCATTTCTGTACCTCTGTGTTTTTATATGGTTTTGTGAGGATGTATATCAGTATATCAACAGCACTTTCATCAAGTGGTGCACTATCGACAGGAAAAGAGTGAACATGTTTTTGGAGGTATTTTTCCCAGAAATGCAATCCCCCCTGCACCCCTCTTGTGGGGGGGCTCCAACATCCCCTGAACTGAAATATATAAACACTGAGATCCCGTGACAGTGGAGAAAAAAGAAAACTTCAATGTCTGTGAAGCTACTTGTTTCACTCTTTTTCAGTTGTTGATCCTATAACACTTGAGAAACGTGTGCATGAACTTGAGTATATGTGAGTATGTGTATATGTCTGCATGCGCACATTCATGTGTGTATGTATGTGTGTGGGTAGGTGTGTTTTTCAGTGCAGTAAATATATAAAAGCAGTCTAAACACACTGACTGTATGTTAGTGGGCTAATGCTTAGGAACAGTTAAAATAAATTAGCATTAGATATGTACACTGTTTGGAATTTGAAGATAGTAATTTAATATCAATAGTTGGACAGAAAAAAATACTGTATGTTAATGTCCATTAACTTGTCTGTAAAGAAAGACTACAGACAAGTTGCATATTTTATGCAATAGTGGCTAGATGGTATTGCATACAAGTTGCTGAACTGGGCACTTAGGATAACAGTTGCTTATAAAGAAATGAAGCTTTAAATTCTAGAAAAAACATGATTCAGTGGCACGAGACTATGGCTTTGGATGCACAGTAAGACAGGTAACATTTTTACGTGGCTAAGAAAACACAGTGATGTGTGTGCTTTAAACTGGGACATTAGTGCACTGGGTAATGCACAGCACTTGCTCTGGTTCCTTTCTTACTGCTTATATTCACATAAAGAATCATTATGCCGTCAAATCAAGGAGCAGGCCATTCCCTGCTTTATAAACGCAATAACAGCCTAATGCTTAAAGACTGTACTTTGAAATCTAGTGACAAATCACTAATTCAGCCAGTGCCCATCTAAGTGGAAAGCTTCTTGACAGAATTAAATTAAAATAAAACAAAGCATTGTTGCACTGCAGAAATTGAAACCAATTAATATATTGTATCCTGATTTATTCATTTTAAAATTATACATGACAAATTAATTAATTATTCTGTGGCTGTGTTCACTGCTTTCATTTTGACTTAGCAAAGAGTAGAGATAACAGATTATTTCATCTTTTAGGCAGGGTGCCTTGAATGGCACTTACTGAAAAGTGTAACAGTGGTGTGATATCATTACTAGTGAGTTATTTGATATAGTATAGTGGTCTACGAATGAACTGTCAGATTAAAATAGCTTACTGTGGGCTATTTAATACTGCAGCATGCTTTCTAGCAGTTGGACCAGCTTTTCATGAAGAATTGTTGCTGTACACTTCCTTCTCTTTTGCTTATTTTATGCAGACGTACTTTTTTATTGTTTATTTATTTTTCCATTAATTGGCTAGGTGTAGCAGAGTGACCATTTAATCTGACTTGAGTTACATTTTCTTATATTTATTTATGTTGGATAATGAAATAAACACTATATTGATTGATGTAAAAGGTAGTGCAAAACATAGCAGGTAATGAAATTTGAAGTACAGTGTTATTTTTCCTATCGGGAAACACGAGACTTTGATTTCACAGTCTGCAGTAC
The DNA here is from genome assembly GCF_019279795.1 of Protopterus annectens. Taxonomy (NCBI): domain Eukaryota; kingdom Metazoa; phylum Chordata; order Ceratodontiformes; family Protopteridae; genus Protopterus; species Protopterus annectens. The sequence continues at coordinate 626,997,691 of NC_056726.1, read as the reverse complement.
TTGTCTGTGGTTGATCCTTTAAATTATTCTGTGAGATGAGAAGAAGAGATTTATATTGTGCTGTCTAAATTACTTGCCTGAAGTTGATCCTTTAAATATGAGTAGTTGCTATATAAAATGGTGGAAATCTTTTGAGTACTTGGGTTCTCTTTAGTACAGATCTCATGATGCTGAAACAAGGGCAGTGAAACTTTTTCGCTGGTTTATACTCCATTGATAGAAATTGTAATTACATATTTGCCAGTTTGTACATTTTGTTTATAAATAATACATTCCTCTTGCAAAGTGTTAGTTTTGTTGGCACTTCCCTTAGTGTTAAGTATGATTTATATGTGTTATGACAGCAATAATTTCCTGCATTCTTAGGTCTTAAAAAAGACCTTTAAGTATTGCGTTCACTGCAGATGATGAAGTTTGGAGATAGATGATCATTCAGTTAGAGTTAATTGTACAGTATTGATTATGCTTCTAATTGTTTCAGTCACATGAAGGAAAGCAGAGAAAGCCTAGAAATGTGTGCACGTCTCAGCTCCATTTTCAGCATAAGCTACATATGGACAATACTTCCTTGTGGAGGACTGTTATTTAAATCAGTGGAGCAGGGGTGCGATCTACTTCCTAAAGAAACTCAGATATGTGTCAAAGCCATCCTACAGTGGTGCAAATGGAACTCACACAACAAAGCAATGTGATGGCAATGACAAAACATATGCTGCATATCTGTACATGGGCCTAGCTAATTTTTGATTTGTATACAGGAAAAGCCGAGAAGGAGAAGCTATGCAACTGTAATCTATGTTCCTTAAAATTAATGACTGATGATGATATTTCTAGCAATAGAAAATATGTCACCTTTTCCATGCTATCTCCCTTCTTTTTGGAAAGACAGAAAGAAGTAAGAGACTGTATCTCTCTCCCTCTCTCTCTCTCCATATATATATATATATATATATATATATATATATATATATATATATATATATATACATTTTTTTCCATTGTTTGTCCATGCATTTCAAACTGAAGCACTGAAATGCAAGGGAAAGCTTACATCTAAATAAATTATGAATGTTAAGTTAATAAAGATACCAAATGTATATGATGGGCACAACATAATGTTTGCTTTGAGATCCTCCCTCAACACCGGGATTGTTTAGGGGGGTCTCTATAAGTACTCAGGTTCCAAGCTCTCGAAGAGTACTGTCTCAAAGTCAGTGACTCAAATGGCTTACAAGCAAACCTGAATATGCATTCAGGCAAACAGCTACAAACAGCAGCTTACCCTTACACATTATTGAAGTTTTAGTGAGGCAAGTGTGGTAACCATGGTGATGGAGTCAGATGGGGTGGGAGTGTCGCTTAAGGCATCAGTCAGGAAGGGAGATTTAGATTTAGGGAGTGGGAAGGAAGGCTTAGGGTTGGGGAGCATGAGGTAGATTTTAGGTTTAAGGAGTGGGAAGGCAGTTTTAGGGTTAAGGAGTGGAAGGTTCTTTTAAGTTTTCAGAGCAAGAAAGGAGTCTTAGGGTGAGGGATTGAGAAAGGAGTCTTAGGGTTATGAAGCAGGAGTGGATTTACGTTTAGGGAGTGGGAGGGAGGTTTAGGGTTAAAGATTAAAAAGGGAATCTTAGGGTTTAGGTGTGGAAGGGGCATTTTAGGCTTAGGGAGCAGGAAGTGAGTATTAGGGTCAGAGTTAAAGTTCTAGTATGGCAATACAGTTTTATAGGAAAAGGTGTTGGAAGGGTTAAGTAGTTAAGGGACATAGAGTTAGTGCGTGTTCAAGCACATGCCTTTTCGAGCAGGTGGCAGTAAACAAGTGGGTCATGAGCAAATAACATGCAAGCACTTGTAGTAGATCCATTATTTAGGAATGCTTACACATGGTCATAGAGCAGTTTAGTAGAACTTAAAACATTAAGCAACCATTTACTGAGATTACAGGGTCATAGGTTCTTAGGTGTTCACTAGGCTAAAGACCACAAGGGCCTTTTTAATCCTAGTCATGCATCCCAAATCTCTGACAAGTTCTGTACCCCTGATAAGTGTAAGCAAGGGCTTGGGAATTGAACCATTCACAAGCTGCTTGTGTCCATTAGAGACAGAGGTGCCAAACCAGGGATGAATTTGGTGTTCGCCATCCAATTGTCCAAGTTACATTTGAATTGGGTTAGGGAGGAACTCTGCTTCATGTGGATGTATGCCTGGCATAGATCTCCCCTCAACAGCCTGTAGGAGACAAAATACAGGGATAGGGCCTTGAGGTTGTTTGCAGAGGACATGTTACTACTGTACTTATGCCCTGTATTGTTTTAGAGAAGAACCTCTGTAGATGTTCCATTTGTTGGATAATCCTGGTTAGGTACATACCAAAGGGGGCATTGTACTCAATGATAGGTCTAATGAATGCTGAATATAGCGGAATAATTACCTCCTTGGACCTTGATGGCATACCATAATTGTTCTCTCCTGTCTATCTGATGAATCTGGGCATCTTGGGGCAATGTAGAAATTGCCTCATGTACACAGACAACCCTCTTCTCCTACCACCAAACACTACAACCTGTGAGAGATGCACTTATCTAGCCAAACTGGAGGTAAAGCTCTCTCCAATCAAGACTGAACTTGACAGTCAAGAGGAGAAGGTAAACACTTGCACCACACCACACTCATCACATAGTCTCACTAAATCTACACCACCAAAATCCACACATAGAAATACAAAAACATTCGCGGAGGCTCTCAATAATAATCTGCTCAAGCAACAGAGACCTCCAAAGCAGAAATGTAAGCAACATCCACCCCCTAACACAACCCAAATGACACATAGCCCGCAGACTCAATGTGCCACTCAGCCACAGCCAATAAGGCAAAACAACGTACTCAACACACTAGTCATAGGTGACTCTATAGTCAGGCACACTGATGTCCCACTAGGCTAAACAAGGAGAAAGTTACTGTCAGCTGCCTGTTGGGTGCCAGGATCCGCCACATAACCCACGCACTCAGGTCACTCCACAACAAGTACAAATATGACTCTGTCATTGTCCATGTTGGTGTGAACGACCTGAGACGTACCTCCCTGGACTACATGAAAAGAGACATGGAAGTGCTGTCCGATCTTGTAGCCCAGGCAGGTATGACCCTAGCCCTGAGTAGCATTCTGCCATCACCCAGAATGATGCCGCAGTACAAGGACAAAATGATTGACTTCAACAATTGGCTAAGCTTCTGGTGCCATTCTAAAGGGATCCAGTATCTGTCTGCCTGGGATGACATGGTAGACAGACCACGATGCTTTGCCAGAGATGGCCTGCACCTGTCACCCCTGGGATTCCGGATACTGGCTAAGGTTCTTGCTGCCCCTATAGTGCCTTTTTTAGGCAAGGCTCAAATGACAAATTCACCACCGTAACAGGAACAGGCAAGCAAAAACTGAGGGTGATGCTACTCAATGCCAGAAGTCTAAATCTCAAAATGCACTCACGCGAAGCACTCCTTAAAATGGAGAACATTGATATCTGTGCAGTGATTGAGACCTGGTTCAAGGCTCGGCTAGTTGCTCAGCATAATGCAGCCGAAGTTATACAAGTGCAACTAACTCTGGGCAAAACTGCAATCCAAATTGTAGCTTGCTACAGATCACCCACCATGCCCCAGGATTCCCACTCCTCTTTTCTTGATGTAATGGAAAATATTAGGGTTCAACCAAACACCCTAATAATGGGCGATTTCAACTACCCCACCATTAACTGGGAAAACTACTCATGTACCAACTCCTTCGCTCAACGCTTTCTGGAATTCATAAACTCCAATGCCCTGGATCAACTTATCCACACCCCCACCAGGGGCAACAGTATTCTAGATCTAGTCATTACCAATATGAGTGACCGGTGTTCCACACCTGAAGTCAATACCTCATTGGTCTGATCTGACCATAAGCTAATTACTCTAGATATCCACATCCTGCCTCCACCCCCCATTAAGGAAACCATAATAAAACATTTCTCCAAAGCCAACTTCAGGCTTCTTAAGACAGAAGTGGTGAACTTCATGACACCCATGCAGTTGGATAATACAGTTACAACTACTGAATCCTACACAATTGTACTTTATAAGCACTTACATGAGTGCATGGATCATGCTATCCCAAACAGAACCAAGATGCTATCCTCCAAAAAAAGGAAGCCAATATGGTGGTCCTCTGTCATAAACAAACTGTACAACAGAAGGAAGAAACACTTGCAAAAGAGAGTAAAATTCCATGAGTGGAGGAACTCCCTGGTCAGCCTCAGTAAGAAGCTGCAATCCCTGATAAAATCCTCCAAAGCTAGTTACGAAAACAAAATCGCCACTGATTCTAAAGACAACCACAAAGCATTCTATAGCTATGTCAAGAATCTGAATGGCAACATTCAGATCTGCTCTGAGTTACAGCACAATGGCACTAAATATACAGACCCAACTTATATTGCCAACATCCTGGCAGATAGGTTCAGTGCTAACTTTACCCCCCCCCCCTCACCCCCTAAAGAGCCCATCTCTATACCGGAAGAATGCAAAGTTCCTGTAATCACGGCTGCACAGGTAAAAACCACACTCTCCAAAGCCAAGCACACAGCATCCATGGGACCAGACAACATCCCAGGCTGCGTTCTACACGAACTACAGAACGAACTGGCACCCCACCTAAGTACCATGTTCAAGTCATAGCCTCACCTCAGGCTTTGTGCCTGCTGAATGGCGCACAGCAACGGTTATCCCACTCCACAAGGGGGGAGCCACCACAGACCCCGGGAACTACCGCCCCATTAGCCTGACGAGCCTGGTCTGCAAGGCCATGGAACATATCATCATGGAACTTATAAACAAAGACATCGGTAATCTCCAAACTCTGGATCCCACCCAGTTTTGGTTTGTAAAAGGCAGATCATGTCTCCTAAACCTGATAGACTTCTTTGAAGCAGTCACCAAAGCTGTAGACAAGGGTAAGGTGGTTCACACAGCCTATCTAGATCTTGCCAAGGCTTTTGACACCATCCCCCACTCTGGAATTATAGATAAACTCACTAAGCTAGGTATAAATCCCTATGTCACAAGATGGGTTGCCAACTGTCTCACTGACAGAACCCACACTGTGAAAGTAGCAGACTCCAAATCCGACTTCAGACCAGTGACAAGTGGAGTACCACAGGGTTCAGTCCTGGGTCCTCTCTTGTTTGGTATCTACTTCTCTGAAGTACAGGCTAACACAGAAGGTCTTTGGCTAACGAAGTTCGCAGATGACTGCAAACTAGGAGCCATAATCAAAACTCCTAACGGTGTGGACATCCTTCAAAAGGGCCTCACTGAGACAGATGCCTGGTGTCAAAGCCATGGACTCAAGCTCAATGCCAAAAAGTGCATTGTCATCCCCTTTGGTAAAAACTCTGTACCCATGAACTACAATGTAGGCGGTAGTATACTTAACACTGAAAGTGTGATAAGAGACCTTGGGACACAGGTGGACAGTAGTCTCTCCTTTGATAATCACATCGCCACAGTAGTCAGGAAATCCTTCAACGTGGCACACCTCATTACAAAAGATTTCTCATCCAGAAAAAAAGAGGTCATTGTTCCCTTCTACTCTTCACTCATTAGACCCGTTATAGAGTACAACGCCCCTTTTGGTATGTACCTCACAAGACATCTTCAACAACTGGAAAGGCCACAGAAATACCTCACAAAGAGGATTACCGGCCTCAAACAGATGCCCTACGCTTGACCATCTCAAAAAACTCCAGCTTTACTCTGTCACATATCGCCTACTCAGAGGTGATCTCTGCCTAACATACAAAGCTATGTCAAATGCAGAGCTGTTAGACATGCTCTACTTAAAGAAATCCCAATCCCTCCGAGCTACACGCTCTAGGGACCTAAACCTTGTCACCACAATAAACAGAACATGCCGAACGGATAGATTCCTGTCCCAGAGACTTCCCATACTCTGGAATAAACTACCTATCTATATCAAACAAAGCTCCTCATTAGCACTCTTCAAGAAGAATCTTGATGATTGGATGGGAAAAAGGAAATTCACCCCTGGGATCACCTCTGTGGCTCTGCTCGACAGTGGCACAGGAAAATAATTTTCTTGGGTGGCAAAAGCTAGGGTATCTTTTTGACTGGGCTTGTATAGGCCCCAGGGCCGATAGCCTAGTACCTACCTATGAACCTATGAACATAGAATGACTTCCTTGCTACTGTAGATATGTGATGATCAAAGGCTAGATTACTGTCTATGTGTGTCCCTAAGTCCCTGACTACTGGGTGAACTCTTATGGTTGTGTTGTCAATATCATAGTTATGCAGGGTGGATGACTTCCTGAAGGATACTATTATGCATTTCTTGGCATTTAAAATTAGTCCATGGCTCTGAAGTCAGTTGCTTGTCTGTGTCATTCTTTCTTGGAGAACATTTGTGTCAGTGTGGGATTCAATGACAGCTCCTAATTTATAATCTTTTACAAATTTAGTCAGCCAGAGGCCACTGACATTGACCTTGACTTCTGAGAAGTAAATGCCAAAAAGGAGTGGTCCCAGCACCGATCATTGAGGAACTATGCTTGTGACTGGTCTCTTTGTAGAGGTGTCTCCCCAATTCTACCTTCCTGGGTCCTGTCTGTGAGACGGCTGGCTATCCACTGCATGTCATAAAGGTTTGTAACTAACCTCTTGTTTTTCAACAAGGCCCTAGTAGGGTATTCTGTTAAATGCCTTGGTCAGGTCAAGGTAGGCAGTATGAACCATTTTGCCCTCATCCACTGCTTTAGTGACCTTCTCAAACAAGTCCACTAAATGAGTACGCATGACCTGCCCTTGATGAAGCCAAATTGTATTGGGTCCACTGTCTTGAGGTTTCCTATGTCATTATCAGTCATTTCCATGATAATTCTTTCCATGGCTTTCTATGTGAGACTAATGAGACTTATTGGTCTGTAGTTTCCAGTGTCTGTAGATGCCCCACCATTGTGATGAGGGATGACTGTTAACTGTTCTCCATTCATGAGGCACAACACCTGTTTGAAGACTACAGTTAAATAGCAGTTCCAGAGGGAATGATAGGTCATGTTACATGCTATTTAGAAGGAATCCTGGGATATTGTCTGGTCCCATTGATGCAGTGTTCTTAGCCTTAGAAAGAGCATTAAGGACCTGTTCTCTGCTGATTAGCAGGGTGAGTTATATTTGATAGTATTTCCTGAGGGAAGTTTGAGGAGCAGAGAGGGGTAAAGTTGGAACTGAATTTGTTGGCCAGTAGGTTTTCTATATCTTCTGACTCAGTACAGGTGGCTCCATTAACAATGAGATCTGCACACAACTGTGTATTATTGCCTTTAAGGTTGTGGACATAGGTAATGAATGCCTTGTGGTTTTCCTTGGCCTGGGAGGCCAAATTAATCTCAAATCTGGCTTTGGTAGACTTTATTTGTCCTCCGAGTTGTTTTGTTTAGTTTGATAAAAGTGTTTTTATCCTGCTGGGTGCTGCACCTTCTAGGTTTTGCCATGATTTTCTTCCTTCTGTTATACAGCCTATTGATGTTGTGATTCTAACAGAGTGGGTTGTTGTTTGAGTTAGTTCTGTACATCTTTCTGGTGGGTACAGCTGCCTCTATGCAGCTATTAACATGCTTGTACAGGATTTCTGTGAACAGGTCAGTGTAGGCAGCAGTGTGCTCAGGGTTTATGGGAACTTGAAATTTTGCCAGGTTATCAGTTCATAGTAGGAAGTTAGCCCTAGAGTAGTTCCTGAATATTCCAGGGTTAGCTGGGGTTCCAGGTTTTATTTTTACTTCAAAGGAGACCATTTTTGGTCTGACCTTATCAGAGAAGACATTACAGTAGGGATTCTTCAGCACTATCCCATATTAGTGAGGACCAGATCCAGTATGGTTACACCCCTAGTTGGTGCGCTGACAATCTGGTCCAGTGTGTTTGTGTTTACAAAATCTGAGAATCTTTGTGCTTGTACGTTTGGTGTCATATATGATTCCCAGTTAATAGTGGGGTAATTAAAGTCACCCATGAATATGGTATTGGGTTGGATGTTGAGTGTTTTCAATAAGTTTAAATACATGGTATGGGTTTCCTGGGTCATAGAGGGGGACCTATAGCTTGCAAGGAAGTGGTAACCTTTTTGGCATATATGAGACAGACATGTATTCATTTTTAAGTATTTAATCAGAAGAGTGTGAAACCTTATGACCTTTTTGATATGGAATATCTAACCATAGCTTAGCTTCCTTACCTTTCTAAACCACAGATCTGTAACTTCTTTTCAACACATACCTCAAAACATGTTACTTAAAAAAATTACATTGTTGAGAATGATTCTGTAGACCCCATTGTAGTATAAATGCCATTTAAGTACTTAATGTAAGGGTCAGGTTCATTCAACAAAGAACTCTTGGTACAGTAGCCAATTATATTCTAACTGCACAACTGGCAGACATTCATCAATCCCACTGAAACCCAGCTTGTTGCAAGACAGACTTCTTGACCGTCACAGCAAATTTTGCAAAGTAAGTAGGGATGACATCTCTTGCACTATCTGCTGCTTATATGCACCAAGTCCAGTTCTGGTTCTCCATCATCCATGTTAGCATGATCTAGTTGTATATCTTGTTACTTGACCTCCAGAACACTCAATGAAGGAAGTCCATTATCTGCCTATGACAAGTTGTCCCATAATATTATGGACTAATTCCAATTTTAAACAGATGCAGAATTTTAGAGCCCTTGCTTCAGATTGCAGGAAAGGAAGCATAATTAGCTGACTCTAACTCTCAGTGAATTACTAGAAAATTAAAAAATAAAAATGTTATAAGGGTCAAGTCAAAAATATGAGGCAAAAATCAGGGACATTTTCCAAAAAAATGGACAGTTGAGGAGTATGGCTGTTGGATCTTCATGTAATGTACATGTATGAATAGTGAAATAATGCAGCAGGTCCTATGTTGACCTCATTTTATCAGGAAAATAATATGTAAATATATATATATATATATATATATATATATATGTATATATAGATGGGTTACCTTTAGTTTACTGACAGTCCACTTCCCCGACATGCATTCACCCAACACTTCAAATTACCGACATTCCCAAAGCTGCCGTTACCTGTGCAGTTAGTGAACATGGCCATCTACTTGAACTTTGCCCCTTACCCCCCGAGGTAGTGCTTTCTCAGAGATGGTATATATAGTAAGGGGGGTAGGGGTGTGCTCCCCACATCGGTGGGTTTGTTTTCTTCGGGTTGTTCTTCCGTCGGGATGGCCAAGTGTTTACTTACCTTTCAGGAAACGTCGGCTTTGAGAATGTCGGTGATTTGACGTGTCAGTAAACTGGGTTTCGGGGAAGTGGACTTTCGGTAAAATTAAGGTAACCCATATAGATATATAGATATTTTTGCCTTGGGTAACTCTGAAGTCTCTAGGCATAGCCGATTTTGACGCTGATGCATTGTATACAACATTTATTTTTTCATATCTAAGAATGATACGTGTCAATCATCAGCCCCCCTCCCAATTGTCCCATTCATTTCCCCATCATTGGAATGAGGGTCAGCTGGGTGAGGACATCATTAAGGCAGACACTGTGGTGGTTTAGGGTTTTCTTATTAAGCCCGACCTCCTGTACCCACCCAACAGTGCCCTTGGGTAGGTTGTATAGTCTGCATCTGCACTGCACTACACCACCCATGACTTTTACAAGGGAGCTATATAAGCAGGATGCCCCACCCACTAAAGTAGCACCATGTGACAGTTTTCTCTGTTTCTAATAAGGAAGTATGACCACATGTATGTACCACTGGACATGCATACAATACATTCATGATCCCCTCTAGGATAGGCACACCTACACTGTTAAGTGGCAGAGCTGTAAATTAATCTCATGTTGCTGGGGTTGTAGTCTGGGCTCTACCCTTCTCGGCATTGCTGCAGACACAGATGTATATTCAGACTATTAAAATGCTAGTACTAGTAGGCAGGACAAGTGTTTACTATTACCTAATATTGTAACCTAGCTAATGCTCAGAACTGCAAGTAAATTGATTACACTATTAAAATGCTACACATTCATAACTTGAGTCTTTTTTATTTATTTATTTTTGGCCTTTCCAAGCCGTTTCCTCTCTCTTTTGACTTGTTCATTACCCACTGACTAACTACAGCTCTACTAACAACTGGGGAGAGAATTGATCTGAGGTGGTTCATCATCATTGCACAATTTTGTATTTTTTTGTTGTGAGTTGCACAGTGTATTACCACACACTAGCTGGGCAATGACATCATTGTGCAGCTTTGTGCATAGATGAACTGCTAGTGTGTTCCATATACCTGCTGAAAGGTTGAAGCTTCTTCTCCCCACTGTAGTTTGTAACCTAACAGGAAATCCACTTTCCCTCCTCCCAGGATAGGCAAGCTAGGAAAATATTGGAAATTCCTACCTCTTTAGATGTCTCCTGAGGAACTGGGTCTGCTACTCAAACCTAGATCACCTGAGTTGCAGTCAGGGCTTCATCTGTCTGCTTCATAGTGCTGGCTGCCACCATTATGTCTCATATGATCAAACGTAGGAGCTCTTAATTTTTTTATTTCTAGTGGATTTTTCAGATTTACTGATTTGACACCTGCACCCCCTAAAAGACATTAGTCCACTAATATGTATGCACACATTGTATATGTATGTGTGCATATATATATATATATATATATATATATATATATATATATCTTCCTTTGCACTAAACTAAGAAGGTTGCCTGTGTATATTGAGGTGGCAAGAAAGATGTGAGGCAAGACAGGATTATAGGATCACAGTACAAAAGAAAGATGGGGATGGGGGAGGAGGTGCATGAATAAAAAAAAAGTCTGAGCCAAGGGTGATGCTCTACTGGCACCTGACTGATCACCACTGCTTTGTCATAAGATGAGGGTATTAAAATTCATTACCTTCACACAGCGTGGGGAAATGGGCCTGTAGTATGCTTGGTAGGGTAGTGGTTAAAAGACTGTTATGACCCCACCCAGAAAGAAAAAAAATTGATTTGACCAACATGGCTACTTTTTGTCACTGGTTTTAGGGCTTTGTGAAATCTGTAACTGGATATTAAATTGCATTTCTAGTAGGTAATATATTCACATGTGGTCCACATTGCTCATGCAGATCTTCATAATCAGTTCTTCCTTTCTTCCAGTCTTTCAAGGTGGCCTGAAACTGTATCTGTTCTTCAAATGCCTAAGCTGCTAGAGCAGAGTGTAGAGTCAAAATGCTGAAGGATCTTAACATGTCTGCAGTGAGTCCAAACACATTGTCAGACATATAAGACCTCACTGAAAAGGGGGCAACAAACCTCCTCTGTGACTACTAACACTCCCAGAGAGGTTCTAAAAGGCATGTAATGCATGAGTGTTTCTGCATAGGAGCAGCAAGTCCTGTGGGGCCCATTGTAGTGGACATCACAGGATGTTGGTCTTTCCAGTTCATGATTTTTTTTTTTTGTTTACATTTTACTTGGTCTTTGAAATCACTGAACAGGAGCTACAACACATGTGCAGGTTACCTAGTGGAATGGCTTCATAAGAAGACCTGTGCTAGAAATAGGAACCAGTGACAGCAGGCTATAATCTCCTGTAGGTGCAATGTCCATGCAAAATTGTCAATATGTCATTTCTTCAAATCTTGATCACTAAATTTTAGGCCAATCACCGTACCCCATGAATGCATGCACTGCCATTTCACATACTGCATCCAGACTGTTTGGTTGTTTGTTTTGTGTGTGTTATAATATTAAACTGAGCACTTAGAAAAGATGGGGGAATTTCAAAAATAATACATTATTTAAAAAAAATCCAGAGTCTTAGCTGAGAAGGTAGTCTGCGGTAAGCACTAATTATACGCTATATGGAAGGAGTGTGGTGTAATCACATCCCTCCCTGCTGATTATAATCACTTTCATACTTAAATAATCTCGGGGTAAGACTTATTTCCTTTTTGAAAAGGCACACCCTGCAAAATGAATAACAGGTGCCAGTTGTCTGTATGACCCTCACTTTTTGAAATTTTGTGTTTTCCTTTATTAAAAAGAATTTGCTTTACAAATTTGCAAATTGAAATAATTTTCACAAAACAAAATCGCTTTTTGTAAATTTGCATCCTAACATTTGCCCCTCTGTAGTGGACATCTGAGTTTGCATAGCTATGTTTCTGAAATAATACAACTTCTAAAGTTATAAGCTAATTTCAAGACTTATAAAGTCTGAAAACTGTTTTGACTGGTCCATTACTATAGATTCAGTTACTGAGCACCTCTCTGCTTTAATCCAGTCTGCTAGGCAGCTGAACTGACATTTGGTTAGTATGTATTTGGATAAATTTGATGTTTCTGCAAAACACAATTGTTTGCACCCGTTTCCAAACTTCCTCAAAAATTGAATACAAATTTCTGTGTAATAAATGTAAGTTTGCCTTTGACACATTTTCTTACATCCATAAAGCAGAATACAGTTCCACAGGGTGGGCAAAACAATATGACTAGAACTTAATACGGGTTGGGAGGGTGGCCTAATGGTTAAAGTGTTTGCCTCACAAACACAAGGTGCAGGGTTTGAGTCTCACAAGGGATAACTGGCTAGGCTTAAAATGGCTCGCAAGAGCAGTTAGCTTAATACTAACCTATGAACCTAATACTGACTGAAATGCAAGTATTCACTCTTTCACTTGTTGCCATTCAAATAAGATTACCCTTCATGGTACTTGTTAACATAATAAAGTAAACATGGCAAACACAAGGCTCTGAGGGCCATATTTTTAGAAAGGAATTTAACATTTGTATTAGCTGCTGAGAAGTTTCTGTGACATTATGGGTTGTAATATTGCAGCATAGTGCCCTTTCACTGTGCTGTTGTTCAGTTAGGCAGGCATTCTAGTCTTTTAGATAGTCATTTTTAGTGCCTGTTAAGCAGGTCAGATGTCAAGCCTCCTCATTTCCAGCCATTGATTGCAATACACAATAGTGATACTTCATGCTTCGTGCTAACAGAAGCAGATACTGTTTAGCAGTCCAACCACTGGATTCATTCCAGCAGCATGACAAGTAATGTGTAAAGTAGAAGAGATCAACGTTTCGTGGAAATGAATATTAAGCAGTGAAGCTGATGAGTTAAGAAGAAATTAAGGGCAGCCCCCAGAATATAACGTGCTATTAAGCAGTAAGAAATGACCAGTATTAAGACAGCTGTGCTGGATGTAATTTTAATTTTTAACAGTGAACATTCCGAGTCTTTCTTTTTCACTATGTATGGTACCTCTGTCAAATGGTGTATTTTCTGCTGTTGGTATTTCTATTCTTGTTCTGTGTTTCAGATTTATTATAAGTCACACAGTTTTAGTAATTATTCTGGGGTATAAATGTTTTTTTTTGTTTGTTTGTTTTGCCAGCGACCATTTTTAAAAGAAATGCTTGTTCATTTAACATTCAGGATTAGTCTATAAATAAAATATGTCTTACAGCTATTGATGGTTATGTAGATACATGTCAGAGAACAGCTATACATAGTATCTAAAGAACGGGAAATATATATATGGCTACATCAGCTCCTAAAACACTGTCGTCTGGATAGCTATCTTTTGGCTGAAGGGCACTTCATTTTCCAGCAATGTAGCAAAAATGCAAGGTTCCAGTATTTGCTAAATGCCTGGCATGTTTTACTGATTCTGTATTATGATTCATGATGATATTCTCTGGTTTTCTTGATACAGATAATTTCACAAAACAGATGGCAATACAGTAACAGACAAGCAGCTAACAGTTTAGCATAGCAGAGCAGCCAGACCTATTCCAATTTTAAATTATGATTATAAAGTGTTGATTTCTATACTAAGAGAATGGTGAGGCTGTTGCCAAAACTGATAGATATGGATCAGCATTGTTTTTGTGGAAGTGAGACAAACATTTAGCAATATTAACAGAACAATGATTATCCAGACGGAAGCAGAATTTAAGGTGGTACCACTAATGATTGTGGGTCTTGATGCAGAAAAACGTTCAATTGCATCAGCTGGGATTTTATGATTAGGGCAATGGAAACATTTGCATTCCTTGATAGAGTAATAGAGCTAATTAGGAGGATATATGAAGGGCTGCAGGCAAGAACTAAGGTGGGAGGCTTCCCCTCCAAAAAGCTGTTTGAACAGAAGAATTAGGCAGAGGTATCTTCTTTCCCATTTGTTATTTGCTTTATATTTAAGGCTATTGGAAAAGAAAATAAGAAATTCACAAATTCAAGGCTATAACTGGTATGGTACTCCAGTGTGTAACCTAAATGAATGCACAACTTTTTATTAGACAAACAAAGACTATTAATTGTCTCTGAGTGCTAGTATTTTATCATTTTCTTTGAATATTGTCAATCGGGATTTAATAAAGTAAGACATAGCTGCAAAAGTTTTTCACATGGGAGTATAGTCATCTCATACTAAACATTATAACACGATCATTGTGATTTCCTTAAAAAACATTCTAAGAGTATTTGTACTTTCATTATGACCTCATTTATCTAAGCCTTGTAGATACTTAATAATATGGGAAGTCAATTTTTCAGATTTAGGGTTGAACTTGAGGTAGGCACTGGAATGGCTGGATATAATGAAGAGGCAATCCTATCATGGCAACATGGCTGCTTTTGACCAGAAAGAGCAAAAAAAATGTCTTCAATCTCTTATGGAATTTGCAGGTGACTGTCCTATTAAAACCACAATTAAAATATCACATAGATCAATCTGTCTGTGAGGCCTGCGTCTTCTGGTTTATAGTGTTGTAGATACCATTATCAAACTGTGTTCTGGCAACAAGGTGAATCATTATGAGTAAAGCCCATACACTCCCTCTGTAATACAAGATTTTTTTTCAGCAAGGTCATCTCTGTTTTTCTTTCTGTTTTTTTTCCTTTTAATAAATTCCTTTTAATATGTTACTTTGTGGAGTGCCACCAGGGGCCAGCTGTAATGAACCTAAGGAGTTATTGCCTATTGAATATTTAAAACAATGGTGGAAGATGGAGTATTTTTACTTGACCGTGTGCTTTTGCAGACATTGCAGTTAATTTTAGCATTAAGATATGCTTAGAATTTAACACTGCAAATTGCAGAATCAGTCTGTTGCCTGGGATATGCGGACTAGCAATTGTTACACTAAATCCTTAAGAATACGTGAAGCCACAGTATAAACGATATGGCCTTTTTTGCAGTGTTGAAGACTCAGAATGGCCCAAATGATTTAATACTCACTCACTCCCTTTCTATCTACATCTTTAGCCATGAGTGACACTGGCAACCGACTTTGAGAGAGAGAGGTTTTGCAGTAGTCTGAGATGTCAGACTCCTTTTGGGCATGTAGATATTTCAGTTTAAGCTGGGGAACCCTTATGTATGGCCATACCTGGAAAATCCAAAGTGGAGAATACCGAAATTGCATCTGTATATTTTTATTTATTTATTTATGATATTTTGACCAGCTTAACTGGATGAGCAGGTATACTGTAAGGCTCTATCCTAAGTCCAGTAATGCTACAGAGTTGACTGATGCCAACTGCTTGTACCCTTTATTACCCACAGTCCATTTTCACAGGTGTGGAATAGGATAAGAGTGGTCAGTAAACCAGATGATTTGCATGAGAATTCAGCTGCCACATTACCAGCGCAGAATGGATTACTGCCTGTAAGACAGAAGTCACTGCCCTCGTATGTCTGGTATTGTCATGCTGCCCAGGAATGTCTGGTATTGTCATAATCACTGCCCTGGTACGTCTGTTATTGTCATGATCACTGCCCTGGTATGTCTATTATTGTCATGATCACTGCCCTGGAATGTCTGACATTGTCATGATCACTGCCCTGGTATGTCTATTATTGTCATGATCACTGCCCTGGAATGTCTGGTGTTGTCATGATCACTGCCCTGGCACGTCTGTTATTGTCATGATCACTGCCCTGGTACGTCTGTTATTGTCATGATCACTGCACTGGTATGTATGGTATTGCCATGATCACTGCCCTGGTACGTCTGTTATTGTCACGATCACTGACTTGTATGCCTGGTATTGTCATGATCAAATCCTGGTACTTCTGGTATTGTCATGGTCACTGCCCTGGTACATCTGGTATTGTCATGATCACTTCCCTGGTATGTCTGTTATGCCCTGGTACATCTGGTATTGTCATGATCACTGCCCTGATATGTATGGTGTTGTCATGAACACTGCCCTGGTACATCTGGTATTGTCAAGATCAATGCCCTGGTATGTATGGTGTTGTCATGATCACCGCCCTGGTATGTATGGTGTTGTCATGATCACTGCCCTGGTACGTCTGTTATTGTCACGATCACTGACTTGTATGCCTGGTATTGTCATGATCAAATCCTGGTACTTCTGGTATTGTCATGGTCACTGCCCTCGTACATCTGGTATTGTCATGATCACTTCCCTGGTATGTCTGTTATTGTCATGATGACTGCCCTGGTACATCTGGTATTGTCATGATCACTGCCCTGATATGTATGGTGTTGTCATGAACACTGCCCTGGTACATCTGGTATTGTCAAGATCAATGCCCTGGTATGTATGGTGTTGTCATGATCACCGCCCTGGTATGTATGGTGTTGTCATGATCACCGCCCTGGTATGTATGGTGTTGTCATGATCACTGCCCTGGTATGTATGGTATTGTCATGATCACTGTCCCGGTATGTATGGTGTTGTCATGATCATCACCTTGGTATGTATGGTATTGTCATGATCACCACCCTGGTATGTATGGTATTGTCATGATCACTGCCCTGGTATGTATGGTGTTGTCATGATCACCACCCTGGTATGTATGGTGTTGCCATGATCACTGCCCTAGTATGTCTAGTATTGCCATGATCACCACCCTGGTATGTATGTTATTGTCATGATCACTGCCCTGGTATGTATGGTATTGTCATGATCACCGCTCTGGTATGTATGGTGTTGGCATGATCACTGCCGTAGTATGTCTGGTATTGTCATGATCACCGCCCTGGTATGTATGGTGTTGTCATGATCACTGCCCTGATACGTTTGGTATTGTCATGATCACTGCCCTGGTATGTGTGGTATTGTCATGATCACTGCCCTGGTATGTCTGGTGTTGTCATAATCACTGCCCTGGTATGTATGGTATTGTCATGATCACTGACTTGTATGTCTGGTATTGTCATGCTGCCCTGGAATGTCTGGTATTGTCATGATCACTGCCCTGGTATGTCTATTATTGTCATGATCACTGCCCTGGTATGTATGGTATTGTCATGATCACTGCCCTGGTACATCTGTTATTGTCATGATCACTGCCCTGGTACATCTGGTATTATCATGATCACTGCCCTGGTATGTCTGGTATTGTCATGATCACTGCCCTGGTATGTATGGTATTGCCATGATCACTGCCCTGGTACGTCTGTTATTGTCATGATCACTGACTTGTATGCTTGGTATTATCATGATCAAATCCTGGTACTTCTGGTATTGTCACGGTCACTGCCCTGGTATGTCTGTTATTGTCATGATGACTGCCCTGGTACGTCTGGTATTGTCATGATCACTGCCCTGGTATGTATGGTGTTGTCATGATCACTGCCCTGGTACATCTGGTATTGTCAAGATCAATTCCCTGGTATGTATGGTGTTGTCATGATCACCGCACTGGTATGTATGGTATTGTCATGATCACTGCCCTGGTATGTATGGTATTGTCATGATCACTGTCCTGGTATGTATGGTATTGTCATGATCACTGCCCTGGTATGTATGGTATTGTCATGATCACCACCCTGGTATGTATGGTGTTGTCATAATCACTGCCCTGGTATGTATGGTGTTGTCATGATCACTGCCCTGGTGCATCTGGTATTGTCATGATCACTGCCCTGGTACATCTGGTATTGTCATGATCACTACCCTGGTATGTATGGTGCTGTCATGATCACTGTCCTGGTATGTATGGTATTGTCATGATCACCACCCTGGTATGTATGGTATTGTCATGATCACTGCCCTGGTATGTATGGTGTTGTCATGATCACCACCCTGGTATGTATGGTGTTGCCATGATCACTGCCCTAGTATGTCTAGTATTGCCATGATCACCACCCTGGTATGTATGTTATTGTCAAGATCACTGCCCTGGTATGTATGGTATTGTCATGATCACCGCTCTGGTATGTATGGTGTTGGCATGATCACTGCCGTAGTATGTCTGGTATTGTCATGATCACCGCCCTGGTATGTATGGTGTTGTCATGATCACTGCCCTGATACGTTTGGTATTGTCATGATCACTGCCCTGGTATGTGTGGTATTGTCATGATCACTGCCCTGGTATGTCTGGTGTTGTCATAATCACTGCCCTGGTATGTATGGTATTGTCATGATCACTGACTTGTATGTCTGGTATTGTCATGCTGCCCTGGAATGTCTGGTATTGTCATGATCACTGCCCTGGTATGTCTATTATTGTCATGATCACTGCCCTGGTATGTATGGTATTGTCATGATCACTGCCCTGGTACGTCTGTTATTGTCATGATCACTGCCCTGGTACATCTGGTATTATCATGATCACTGCCCTGGTATGTCTGGTATTGTCATGATCACTGCCCTGGTATGTATGGTATTGCCATGATCACTGCCCTGGTACGTCTGTTATTGTCATGATCACTGACTTGTATGCTTGGTATTATCATGATCAAATCCTGGTACTTCTGGTATTGTCACGGTCACTGCCCTGGTATGTCTGTTATTGTCATGATGACTGCCCTGGTACGTCTGGTATTGTCATGATCACTGCCCTGGTATGTATGGTGTTGTCATGATCACTGCCCTAGTACATCTGGTATTGTCAAGATCAATTCCCTGGTATGTATGGTGTTGTCATGATCACCGCCCTGGTATGTATGGTATTGTCATGATCACTGCCCTGGTATGTATGGTATTGTCATGATCACCGCCCTGGTATGTATGGTGTTGTCATAATCACTGCCCTGGTATGTATGGTGTTGTCATGATCACTGCCCTGGTGCATCTGGTATTGTCATGATCACTGCCCTGGTACATCTGGTATTGTCATGATCACTGTCCCGGTATGTATGGTGCTGTCATGATCACTGCCCTGGTATGTATGGTATTGTCATGATCACCACCCTGGTATGTATGGTATTGTCATGATCACCGCCCTGGTATGTATGGTATTGTCATGATTACCACCCTGGTATGTATGGTGTTGTGATGATCACTGCCCTGGTATGTATGGTATTGTCATGATCACCGCCCTGATATGTATGGTGTTGTCATGATCACCACCCTGGTATGTATGGTGTTGTCATGATCACTGCTCTAGTATGTCTGGTATTGTCATGATCACTGCCCTGGTATGTATGGTATTGTCATGATCACCACCCTGGTATGTATGGTGTTGTCATAATCACTCCCCTGGTATGTCTAGTCTTGTCATGATCACTGCCCTGGTATGCATTGTGTTGTCATGATCACTGCCTGGTATGTCTGGCATTGTCATGATCACTTCCCTGGTATGTATGGTATTGTCATGATCACTGCCCTGGTGTTGTCATGATCACTACCCTGGTGTTGTCATGATCACTACCCTGGTATGTCTATTATTGTCCTGCTACCCTTGCTGTCATTCATGAATGACACAATGGGATACAGAAACTACAAGATTAAGGGAAATTGACCCTGTCATCTAAAGAGAATAACTCACTCTTTCGCAAGAGATGTATCTCAATGCATTGCTACTGATATCAGCTGCATCACAGTCAGCAAGAATCACTCATGTCCATGTCTGAAGTCACATTCAGATGATAACATGTGGCTGCAATGATCTGTGTGCATCAGAAATGTCACTTCCATGTTGTTAAATCAGACACCCTCCTGGGATGGATGTGTCTAGATACCCTGTTGACAAAAAGTCACAAGTGGAAGAGTTGACAAGAGATATCCATGGAGAAGCTTAACACCTACCTTAAACAGAACAATGTTTACTGCTTTTATACGTGGACCATATAACTTCAGCATCAACAATCACGGTATCCAAGACTCCTGCAAGATCTCTCACAGGACCTGACAAGACATGCTGTCATAAGCTTTTCTCAAATCCACAAAATAATTGCATGTCTGAGCAGAATCTACATTGATTCTCCTCAGTCAGAGGTTTGTCTCTCACTTAGTTTTTCCATTCCAGTATTTTGGCTTATGTTTTCTCACAGAAACTGAGCACTGTTATCTCCCTATAGTAGAGACACCCCCTCTGCTTTCCTTTCTTAAAGATGGGGTACACCATTCCACTTTGCCAGTCAACACTGAAGAGTTGTGTTATCTAAACTGACACAACCCCGTTTAACCCCTTCTTAAAGATGGGGTTCACCATTCAAATTTGCCAGGCAAGAAGTACTTTTCCTGCCTTTTGTGCAATGATGAAGAGTTGTGTTATCTAAACTGTACAACCCTGTTTATCGCTTTTAGCATTTCTGGCCAGAACCTAACCACAAGTGCAACCTTATGCCTTTAAAGGTCTTTGCCAATTTCTATGGCTTTAACTTTAGTGATAAATCCTAGACTGCTAAAGATTTCAGTCACTGGCTCATGAAATGAGGTTGTGCCCACTGGGTTATGGAATTTCTCAAAATATTTTAACAGCCTGCTGAGGAAAATCCCTTCTTAGTTACGCAAGGCATTCAAAGTTTTACTATGTCTTCTTTAGATCCTCCAAGTGCATTACTCCAATGGTCACCTTCTTCACCTTGACCATCTCCTTGTTGTCCACCAATGTTTCCTGTAGTTCTCCTAAGGACATGCACTGACCACCTTTTGGTCACAGTTGCTTACAACCATCTCACTGACTGAAGTCTTAGTTATGGTCCATTTTTGTCTGGTGTCCCTGTGCCCTCGCCTCTTGAAAAACAGATATATGTGTATGTGTGTGTGTGTGTGTGTGTATGTGTGTGTATATGTATATATATATATGGTTTCACTTTTTTACTTCAGTATCTCAAAATACTGAAACAGTGAAGCTCTAATTGGCGAAACCAGAATGCCGATGTTTCAGTATTCCAAAATACTGAAGTGCTACATAAAATAAACAAATAAATAAATAAAACATTACATACATTTATGTAGGGGGGGGTCAAGCCACCCTGCAGCCCCCTACTTAAATATACCAACTCCGAGATCACGCTACAGTGGAGGAAAGGGAAATCTCCCGTTCCACGCCATATGTGGAAGTGCAGAATGGAAGATTTGCCATGTCCCCACTATTGTGCAATCACGGGGACGTTATAGTTAAGTGAGGCGGGTGCAGGGAATTTGCCCCCCTGCAGAAACAGCACTTTTGCTGATTTAAATGTGTTTTTTGCGCCGCTTCAGTATTTCAAAATACTGAAACATCAGCGTTCTGAACTCGGCCATTAGAGCTTCGATGTTTCAGTATTTCGAGATACTGAAATGAAACTATATATATATATATATATATATATATATATATATATGTGTGTATATATATATATATATATATACATATATATATATATATATATATATGTATATAATGTATATCTATATATATATATATATATATATATATATTTGTAAGGTTTAATATCACAAGTTTGAAACTCACAATACCGAAATGCATAATCCCAGTAACATAATGTAGAAGACCAAAATGCTGAAGACCGCAATGTCGAACCTTTGGGCTTGCCCCTCCTTCAGAACCAATGTTAGCCTTGTTCCTGTATTAACAGTGGTAAGGATATTCACTATTCAAGATTTTGAGATGTTGGGTCTTCAGCATTTTGGTCTTCTATATTGTATTACCAGGACAATGCATTTCAGGATTGTGGGATGCAAACTTGCAATAATAAACTTATATATTATGTCTATATATATATTGTAGGGGCAAATGTGTCAGCATCTAAATGTTTTTGCAACATTACTTGTCTTGGACAAAATGATGTATCTTCCTCAAAAATGATTTTATGTTGATAAATATATTAAATTAGAACATTCCAAAATACTTTTAGTTTTAAGAGTTTTTAGAATTATTTTAATTTTTCCCTATATTATCATCAAAACAGAAAAAAATTAAGTTTGTTGTTAGAAGGATTATGTGAGCAACCATATTAAGCTCATTATATGGGTCTATATTAGAACACTGAATGTTCCAAATCACGAACGCTCTGAGTGAAAATGCCAGACCTCGAAGTGCTTTTTTTGAGATCTCAGTACAGTGAAGATTGGAAAATTTGTCCTTTCCTCACTGTAGTGCAATCTCGGAGTTGGAATATATATTTAGTGGGAGGTGTGGGAGGCACAGCCCCCCACAATAAAGGGTTCAAGGTCCGGCATTTTCGCTCATTAGAGTGTTCGTGATTTTGAACATTCGGTGTTCTAATATAGACCCCATTATTTATTTTTCTTCTTTCCCACATACTCTTTTGCCCTTTTTGTGCTATTAATTTTCTAAATAATATTGAGATATTTATGGCCTATGAGGTGCATCATTTTTTGTCAGTCAACATTATATTCTAGATTAGTAAAGTGTGACCACTAGAATAATTTATTCATGTATAGTGGTTTGACTTTAGCAGAAGTTGTATTGGTCATAATTGCACAAGTCTTGCAGTCATCTGCAACTCCACAAATCCAAGTATGTGCTACAGTTTGAAAAATGGCAAGAATAATTAGGACCCACGGTGCATCCAACCAGTGACCAATACCCAGTCTGAAATATAACCTATGACCCTTCATTACATAGTACAAGTCAGTCACTCCCATTCAAGGTTAGCTACTATGAATGCCAGATATGTGCTACAAAATCCTTTATGGCAGGACTTACATGTTCATTCATTCATATTAGGTTGTTAATTAGTTAAATCACTTCATAGCCTAGCCTCAAAAAACCCTAATTTATCAGTAGCCTACAATACAAAACAAATACTACCCCTTTCAGGGAGGGTTTGAGGGAGAATACCAGGGTTGAATTTATGGTTTCCCATCCATTTTGCAGGTTCTGTTTGAATAGAGTTATGGAGCTGCTTTGTTTTAAATTTAAGGGAAGTCTTTTCCATAAAAGATGGAATCTTTGGGAGAGATAAAATAGTTCACCAGCAAATCATGTTTGTACTGTGGTGGAAGTTCAGTTCCTTTGACTGGGTGTTTAAAGTGTTGTTTGTCTTGCAGACAGAGGAGAAGAGAAAGTGCTTTGTGGTGGTTTCAGTAGCACATGGAGAACATGCCCTTAATTTTCTTTGTAATGATGCAGTCTTTTGAGCTGAGCCATATGTTTTGTCAAATATATATCAAAATGAGCATTGTATTGTATTATGGGTCTGATAGGGGAAGAGTAGAGAGTGATAAGAAATTACACCGATCTACAGAATATACTGCTGGTGATCAGTCTGGCTAGATAAAAGGATTTGTTAATGACAGTAGACAGGTGGAGCTGAAAGTATAGTTCATTGTCAGCATAGGTGTCAAACAACTGTTTCAGTTGTTAAAGGGATGTTATCTTTGTGGTAGATGCACTGTTGCCTGAAGCAAATCAGTATAATAGGGAGTGCATTTTAAGGACAGGAGACTGTTAAGTTAGGTGTTAGAGGGGGAAATTTTAAGAACATCACTGAAGCTAGAGAACAAAGTTGGATACTTGAGTTACGATCCTTTAAACCACCAGGTCTAAATGATTCCATGTCCCTGAAACCTGTCCTTAAAATGCACCCCGTCTTATACTGATTTGCTTCAGGGTTTACAAAATATGTATATATATTTATTATTATTAATATTATTACTATTATTATATAGTTTATGTAGGGAAGTGTAATAGCTTTAGAGTAGTTTTTGTTTTGAGCTGTTTGCATGAATTTTATGAACTCTATGAATAAGAGCATAACTTGGTGTATAGTGCTGCTGTTTTGAAGTTTTTTGTGATGTCATTGGTATGAGACATACTCTGTACCAGCGCTTGCTGATGAGGTGGTAAATATCCTTGGTGATTTATTGTATCTTTGTTTTTATTTGTCAGTTTGAATATGTATTAATGAGCTGGGAAGTGGTGCTTTTGTATTTAAGAGGCTCTTTATTTGTCTGATGAAACATTACTTAATTCAATGCGAAAGTGCTTACTAGTACAATGTCATTGAATAAACATATTTTTTAAAGTTTGTTTTATTCTTAGCTGCCATGCAGGTCACAGTAAGCTGTATTATCTGTCTTCTGAGTGAAGTCTTATGTTCTGTCTGTGTCCGCATGGGATTTCCCTGAGCACTTCACTTTTCTCTTTCATCTCAGAAGAATGCTATAGATAAATTATTGATCTTCTAAATTATGCATAGTTGTGTTAGTGTGCATATGAGTGCATGCGTATCATGTGATTAACTGTCATCCTCCCCTGCATTAGTTTCTCTGCCTTGCACTCACTGGGTTTTAGGCTAAACTCTGGCATCCAGTTAGCTCTGAACTGGATCAATTCAGTGATCAGAAAATGAACAAATGAATGTAAGATGTAGAACTGGTTATTGATGGTCTCCATTGCTGTGCCCCTCTGCAGTAAGCCGATAATTTCCAGCATCTTTAGTGGATACTATTTTTAAGTATACTTCTGTTTGTACATTGTGTTAACTTTCATGCTGTTTTTATATAAGATATACTAATCTGGAATTTTAAATTCATTAGGTATGTGGATTGCTGAATTAAAGCAACAGTCTATGTATCACATCAAAACTATTTTTGTTTTATGTGATTGATAATTCTGTCATTCCTATGGCAGCTGTCAGGTTGCTCAGTGACATTTTGTTCATCTCATCAGTTAATTAAAGTTAGACTGATGAAATATACGTGTAGAATTTCTTTACTTAGGGTGGGGTTACTCAGGAGACACTGGTGGAGCGTTCAGCTGAACTTTCTCAAAAATAACTACTGATTATCAGCTGATTCGTGACTGTGAAACACAGCTTCCTAATTAAAAGTGAAAGCAATGAGTTCACAAACAAGTTTTTTTTTTTTTTGTTTTTTTTTTAATGTGTTTGTCATTATGTGTGTTTTAGATCTGGGTAGTGGAATCATTCAAGATGGACCCATTTCTAACACTGCTCCGATGTGTAACAGTGAAACGACAGAAACAATTTAAACACAAACAAAGCAATTTAAAGGAACATAAAGAAATACAAATTCAGGTTCAACGTAAAGAGCCTATTAAAGAAAAATTTAACATATATAGGCAGTATGAGAAACAACCGGCATAGGAAAGGTAATCATTCCTAAGTGAGAATTAAACCATTTCAAATGCAACAGTGTAAGATTTACAAAAATAAAGTTGTAGATGCAGGATATATACTTATACTCAAGCTGTAAAGAGTCTATGTTATGTCGGTGGGGAATCTCCATTCATGATGGAAAGTGGAGTGGTGCAGTGCAACAGGGGTAGATCAATCATGTTACTGGGGGTGCAGATGACATTTTTTTTAATGAACAGAAGGTTTCTGAACTAGAGGGGTGGATTTGCTGTATGAGATCTTGTGCATTAGGCAGAGCAGGAAGAGTTCAGCAAGCTTTGTGACAAGTAACCAATTTGTTCCTTTGCAGAGAAATGCAGTGGAGTTCTCTTCTTTCTGAGAGAAGGACAGAGCAGCATATTTTGTTTTGGAGGGTTTGAAGCTTGTTTTGGTTGTTCTCTGAAGGAAGGGCATATTCAAGATGTTTTACCAATATATTTTTGCCAAAAAGGATTCTTGCCTTCTAGGTTAAGGTGGTGGGAAATTTTGTGGAAACCATATAAAGTAGAGCTAATTTTAAGCTTTTAGGATATGTATAAGAAGTAACTTATTTATGGCTGGATCAGTTAATACACAAGGCATTTGAAGGAAAATGCTTACTCAACAGGCTGCATAGTTTACTGCATGGGGGAATGGAAATGGTGACTTTTTTTGATATTCAGTGTCAGCTGTTTATCAGTAGACAAGTACTTTGTGAAGAGTAGTCTCAAGTTTCAGATGTACAGTTTTATAGTTGGAGGAAGAGTGAAATAATAGTCTTTCAGCATAAGGTCAAAAAGAAGGAAAGTGATGCACATGCTAAAGAGAATGATGGCTTGCATGGAGCCTTTTAGGACACCTGCCAGAATATTCTGTTTGGAAGAGAAGAGAATCTTTTATTAGTTTAACTGAAAAGGTTCTTGAACCATTCTAGGGTGGTGAAGCCCAGGCTAGGGGGACAGAGGCTGTTAACTAGTTTTGCATAGTTTACAGAATCAAAGGTTTTGATAAAGTTGAGAAAGAAAGAGTTTCTGACCTCTGTTAAAGTTTGTAAATATTTAACGGGCAGAATGTGTAGGGCATTTCATCAAATTATTGGTAGAGCAGGTCAGCGAGGTGACTGTAGTTGGCTGCTCTTGAGTACTTTGCTTAAGGTAGAAGGGGTACTGGGCAATAGTGTACAGTAGATGGTCACTCGCTACGTTTGAGAAGTACAATGACTACTGCTTTCTTCCAGATGTCTGAGAAACTATGTTGTGAAATATGATTAAACAGCTGATGCAAGAGAATGGTGAGGAGAAATACAAACTGATGAAACAGGGAGGAAACAGTCTTAGCCGGCTGTCCATGTGTGAGCAAGTAGAGTAATTATCTTTATACATATGTCTGAGGGATTAAGCATGCAAATGAGATGGCATTACAGAAAACTCTGAACAAGAACTTCTGCAAAGTATAGGAAAATGGTTTGCAAAAATTGAAGGCACATGGGATAAAACTGAGTATAGATAAAACAGTTGTAATGGCAGCAAATAAGGTAAATCCGAACTGGGATAGAAGGGAAACTAATGGAACAGATTAACAGGTTTAAGTGTCTTGGAAGGGGGGGTTGAAGAGAAGTGAAGTCTAAATGAGGAGGTCAAGGTTAGAACCTGAGGGGCTGCAGCCCACTAGCACAGAGTGTCATTGGTACCATAAGCCTGACTAGCTTGGTCTGCAAAGCTATGGAAAGGATCATCATGGACCTCATAAATAAAGATATTGGGGACCTACAGACACTGGATCCTACCCAGTTTGGCTTTGTTAAGGGCAGATCCTGCCTCTTAAACCTGGTCGATTTCTTTGAAACAGTCACCAAGGCCATTGACGAGGGGAAGGTGGTCCACACAGCCTACCTGGACCTCGCAAAAGCCTTCGATACAATACCCCACTCGGGCATTATAGATAAGCTCACCAGCTTAAATATAAACCCCTATGTCACTAGATGGGTTGCAAACTGGCTCAAGGACAGAACCCACATGGTTAGAATTGCTGGAGCCATGTCAGACTCCAAACCAGTTACAAGTGGCGTCCCACAAGGCTCAGTCCTGGGACCTCTCTTGTTCGGTATATATTTCTCGGTACAGGCCAACACGGAAGGACTGTGGCTGACCAAGTTCGCAGATGACTGCAAACTGGGCGCCATAATCAACTCTCCAGCCGACACAAGCATCCTCCAAAAGGGCCTCATAGAAACAGACAACTGGTGCCAGAGCCATGGCCTCAAGCTAAACGCCAAAAGTGTATAGTCATCCCTTGGGAAAAAAAGTGCCCACAAATTACCACATAGGTGGTAATCCATTAAGTACAGAAGAAGTCATTAGGGACCTGGGGACCCAAGTTGATAGCAATCTCTCATTTGACAACCACGTGGCCAAAGTGGTTAGAAAAACATTTTATATAGCCCACCTAATCATGAAGGGATTCACATCTAGATCAGGGGAGGTCATCGTACCTCTTTACTCATCCCTCATCAGGCCCATAATTGAGTACAATGCCCCTTTTGGGATGTACCTTACCAGACACCTGCAGCAACTGGAAAGACCCCAAAAGTACCTCACTAAGAGGATCAAAGGGCTCAAGCAGATGCCATATGCTGCCCGGTTAAAGAAACTCCAGCTCTACTCAGTGGCATACCGCCTGCTCAGAGGCAATCTGTGCCTGACGTATAAAGCCATGTCCAACCCGGAATTAATGGACATGCTGTACCTCAGAAAATCCAAATCCCATCGAGCTATGCGCTCGAGACTTGAACCTCAGCACTGAAATAAATAGGACATGCTGGAGGGACAGATTCATAACCCAGAGGCTCCCTTCACTCTGGAATAAAATCCCAGTCCAGGTTAGGCAGAGTCCCACATTGACTCTCTTCAAGAGGAATCTTGATGAGTGGATGGGAGATCGTAGGTTTACCCCGGCTATCACTTCTGTGTCACTGTTAGACAGAGGCACAGTATACTAACCTCAAAAAAAGGCATAGCAAAATTAATTTAAAATGGGTGGCGAAAGCCAAACACACTCTGGCTAGGCTTATAAATGCCCTAGGGCAGATAGCCTAGTATGAACCTATGAACCTACTGTATAACAGAAAAATGCCAAAGAAGCTAAAAAGTAAGCTGTACTTAATATTGGTGTGACCAATACTACTTACTGTATGGTAACAGAAACCTGGAAAGTGAAGGCAGAGCAGATGAGTAAAACTGAGGTGATGGAGATGAAGTGCCTGAGATAGGTGGTAGGATGCACTGTGGAACAGACTAAGAAATGAGGACATCAGAGCAGAAACTCAAGTAACTCCAATTGCAGAGAAGGTCAAAGAGAACATTTTATGGTGGTTTGGGATCATGTGCAGGAAAGCAGAAAACAATCTGGTAAAGAAGATTTGGGACAGACAGGAAGGAGCAAAGAGAAAATAAAGATGTCTGGCAAAGAGATGGATTGTGTGAGACAATACATGTCTGACTGTCAAAGAAGAAAGGAGAATGGCATTGAATCAGGAGCGATGACAACAGTTGACCTACCTAACAGCCCAATCCCATGTAGAAAATGAGACAAAAGGGGGTTGATGATGAGAATGATGGTGACAACAGTGATGTCCGAGAGATTCCTTTTTTACCTAAAAAGAGGATGGTTGTGTTCTATTGGGATAGGGTTGGGAGAGCTGCTATGTTGGTACCTCGAATGAGTTTTGGAGAATGTTATGCCAATTTTTTTCTGGAGTAAAGGTGTGATGATTGTGATTTGATTTTGAATGACTACTTAGCTTGTTGACTCTTTTCCAGAAGTTTGTTGAGGTTATGAAGGCTGTACTTTGTTTGTTATGAAGGTATGCAGCCTTTGTTTATCATTTTTAGCTTGGTTATGGAGGTATAGGTAGGTATTACAGTCTGTGGTGGACTTTGTAGGTTTCATTTTTTTTCAGTCTGTGTTTCTTTGTTTGAGAAAAATATACTGTTTTACAGTCATCCATGGAAAGTAATTGGCTTTATGTAAGTGCACTTTGGGGGGATAGTATTAATTTGAGATATTACAAAGGGTGAAGAAGATAAAATTGTGGCTTTGTTCATGATTTGAAATATTGCTAAACGTGGACCACTTTATATTTTAGATAATGTTTGTCCCATTGAGTAAGCTACTGGAAGAACTGTTTGGTACATGAAAGAAGACTGGAATAGGTTTTGTTTTTTTCAGCAAATATGTAAAGGAAGTGGATCAGTCATCAATGATGTTGGAGAGGTAGATTATTTGTGAAGATTTTGAATATGAGGATGTCTAGTAGTGAGTCATTAAGATTGATTAGATTGGGTCTGTTGATCGCTTAATTAGTTGCTAGAGATTTTTATCTGAGTGGAGTTTTCTGGGTTCTTTTTTTTTGCTGGCAAAAATAGTGTTTAAGTTAACAAGAAGTAGGAAGTGTCCTTCTTTTTTTAAGTTTTGAGTGGAGTTTACCAGAATTTGGATTAAAGTCAGGCAGTGAAATGGGGGGTGTATACTGTGGCAATGGTTTGCACGATTTTATATGGGGTCTTATATCAGGGGTCTATATCACATTATCGAAGTTTTAAAAGTTCGAATCACTAAAGGTCGAACTTTAATGATCGAACTGTTAAAACTTTGAATATGACAACATTTTTTTTGAAACAAAATGAGAAAAAAAAAAGGTGTAAGCAGGGGGGCAAGCTACCCTGCACCCCCCCCCCACTCTTTAGATATACCAACTCCGAGATCGTGCTACAGTGTAGGAAATGGAAATCTTCCATTTCCACATTGTAGTGAACTGAAGTGCAATCTCAGAGTTGGTATATTTAAGTAGCGGGGGGTGCAGGGGGCATTGCCCCTTGCTTACACCTTTTCTTCTTGATTTGTTTCAAAAATGCTTTTTATTTATATTCAAAATTTTAAAAGTTTGATCATTAAAGTTCGACCTTTAGTGATTCAAACTTTAAAAACTTTGATAATGTAATATAGACCCTTAAATCACTAATGATTCAGTTTTTGCTGTATTCATCTGCACTGGAGGAGTTGGTTGTGATTTTGCAGTCTCTGTTGTTGCTAGTCAGTAATAACATACATCCTCCACCAGTTTTTGATCCTGTGTTGTTGAGGCTGATTGTGAAGTGGCTGATAAAATCTATTATTTTTATTTGTGTTATGTTGACTGTGTTAATCCCACTATGTGAGTGTCCATTTTTTAGGGGAGACATGATGTGGTATTTATACTGACAATGGGAAATTTGGCAGGGACACTGGAAATTGGCATGGGATCTTTAAAATCTATCTGACCAACTCAAGTAGTTGGGGCCTCAATTTAATGTCTCATCTGAAAGATGGTACACTGTGGAGTGAAAGATTCACTAATGCAGTGTCAGTAACTCAAAATGATTCCAATGACCTGATATGGGAATGGAACCCACAGCCTTCTGCTCTTCCAGAAATAAAGACAAGTGTGCTACCTGTTGAAAGACTGAAAATGTGTTTGTGTTATATTTATATGGGGGTTAGACAGGTTTCTATAAGAGTGTGCTTATTAACATGAGTTTGAACAATTCATAATTCTGTCTGTTCAGATAATTGGTTAATAGCAGCACAGATGAGTATTCCTGTTTTATGTTGTTTAGGTTGAGTTGTGAGATTGTTGTGTGAGATGTGATTTTGTTGTGTAGGTAGAGTGGCAGGAAGCATAATGAGAGTGATCAATTTATACTTGAATGCCATATTGTTGTTGACGGGAGGTGTAAAAAGAAGAAATAGTATATGTTTCCCTTTTCCACTGATTGACAGGTATGATATTGCAAAGGAGTGTGATGACTGAGGAGATGATATAGTAAGAGATGTGTCACTGAGGGGAGATATGGTAAGAGATGTGTGTCAGTGGGTAGGACATTGTAAAGGAAGGGGTATGGTTGAGGGTGGATATGGTAATGGATGTGTCTTTTTTGATGGGTTTGAAATTGTTCATAGGTTAGTACTAAGCTAACTGCCCTTGTGAGCCATTTTAAGCCTAGCCAATTATCCCTTGTGAGACTCAAACCCTGCACCTTCTGCATGTAAGGCAAACACATTAACCATTAGGCCACCATCCCAACCTTTCTGTGCTTGTGGGGATGATAAGGGCAGTGTATCACAAAGGAGTAGGTAAAAGGAAATCATTTAGATAACAAAGATAGTTGTAAGATGTGCTTGCATTGTTTTAAAATATGTTCATAGGTTCGTACCAGGCTAAATGCCCTTTTGAAGCCTAGCCAGTTACCCCATGTGAGAATCAAACCCTGCACCTTGTGTCTTTAAGGTAAACACCTTAACCATTATGTCATCCTACCATGTGGTAGCAGAGTCTGTCTTAAGCATTCAAAAAGAGGGGGTTGTGAAGTTAGTATGTGATAGTGTCATGCACTAGTGCTACTAGAACAAGTGTGGTAAAGAGGATGATTATGTGAATTTATGTATCAGGCAGGGTAACAGCAAGATGTGTGGCCA
The DNA here is from genome assembly GCF_019279795.1 of Protopterus annectens. Taxonomy (NCBI): domain Eukaryota; kingdom Metazoa; phylum Chordata; order Ceratodontiformes; family Protopteridae; genus Protopterus; species Protopterus annectens. Next base: position 626,965,794 of record NC_056726.1, on the reverse strand, counting down.
GAACACAAATTAAAGGAATGTGGCTAAGTGTTGTGGCATTCTGGGGGATTGGGATATAGTGTTAGATGTACAGAGGATGGGTTTGTGATGGACCTAGTGAAGGCATGAATCTCTGGGGTTTGTGTGTGTGTGTGTGTGTGTGTGTGTGTGTGTGTGTGTGTGTGTGTGTGTGTGTGTGTGTGTGTGTGTGTGTGTGTGTGTGTGTGCGCGTGTGTGTGTGTGGTTGTGTGTTTGAGTGAGTTTGCTTTAAAGGGACAGTAAATGTTTGGTTGTTTTTATTGGCTAAGGTAAATTAGGAGGCACAGAATAAAATATACAAGTTTTTGACCACTGAGTTTTGTTACAGATTGGGGTTGGAGGAGACCAAAGTAGGCCACCAATTGGAGTGTGAAACCATGCTAAAAACAGAACAGAGATGATCCAGTGTGGAAAAGCAGCACATATGTTGCCAAAATATGATTAAGAAAATACGTTTACAAGTTGCATATACAAAAGATATAATGGAATAATGCTTACAGAGAGAGAGAAAGAGAGAGAGAATGGTGTATACCTAAGTGCACAGCAGTAACCAACTGAGGCAATACTGTTGCAGCTAGTTGTAACACCAGGGACCAAGCAGGTCAGAGTAATGTGGTAGGACATGATGAAAGAGAAGAAACTAAAGACAATAGATCTACTTAATGGGCTACTTAGAGGAAGCTATAACAGGAGAGTTAGACAGCACAATCTGCCGTGTCCTGACTTGGGACAAGAGATAGCTGCTTGTACAAACACCATTCATAGACCAATAAATATACACACAAGTACTGCAGTTAGCATTGAGAGGAGCTATATAACAGGTGCTGATTGTCTGATGATGTTGTCTGTGTGCAAGATGGTTTGGTTGACCTCAGGGAGCTGGGTTCAAGCAGAGTGTGTGAGATGAGATGCCCTTAATTTGGACTGAACCCTCTGGAAAGACAAATAGAGGCACACTGTGAGGAATGCAGAAAAATTAAAGAGAGAATAAAAGTATAGAGTACTCAAGGGGTTCACTACGGTTGGGAAAGCAAACACAATCAGAGAGAGAGATAGCCAGAGAGAGAGATAACAAGGTAATATGATGAAAGGGACACACACGAAAGGAAACCAGGACTTGGACATCCCACTGTAAAACACACAGTATAGCAACAATTGCCAGCCTGTTCTTCCAGTATGCAATATGTTTGAAAAAATGCTGAGCACAGCAGATCAGCATACTAATTATTGTACCAGTTATGTATACTGCTAGACACCAGGCATCTGTACGTGTACTATTTTCAGCTGCTTCCAAGTAGGTGAGAAATACCAGTTAACTAACAAAGACCTAGGCAACACATTTGACTCGTATGTATCCATTATATTCAATTACTTGTAATTAGGAGAGAAATATGAATTGATTATCAAAACCATCAAAGTCAGCAAGTATCACTTTTGACCATTGATTAGTACTCAGTTTAACTGTATGAGGACCAGTGTAGTGTAGGGCATATTAAATGCAAGAAGGCAGTAGTAATTAGTACCTTTTAATTTTAGCTGAGGTCATGTATTCAGCAAGAACTGTTCAGTTGCAGAGGTGATCCAGTGTGATTTACATACTCTGTGTCTGTTGCAGTGTTATGATATGGTTATCTCAGTTTGCTGTGCAGGAAGTGTGATGCTAGGCATACAGGGTAATAAAAAATCTTTGAACAAGAGTGTTTAAATGAGGGTAATGTTTTCTGACCATGTGTATTTATTTCAGAGGTTACACAGTCAGACATTCCACTTGTTACAATGTCTCTGTTAACTTTTAGGACAATATTTGTTTATTGCACTGTGTAAGTTTACCCTGCTACTTAAATTTAAAATGTTGCCATATTGAATGTCTAAAATAAAAACAATTACTTAAAATGGATGTCTGTATTAAGAATTACATAGCAGATATGTGCACAATGACATTGTTTACATGATATGTATCTATTCTGTAGTATCTAAACAGTTTACATTTTTTTCTAACAGTTACGCAGTTTCCAGTTACTGAGTAACAGTATAGGTTTCCTCCTAATCGCTGTATTATAAAATCAAGAATGCCATATTTTATTCTTTAATTTTGTAAATTAGTTTCTAAAGCAGCTGAACATTGCAAGATGAACATTATTTTCTTTGGATCTCTTTAAATGTTCATATAATGGCAAACTTCTAATGTATTTTTATATCTGCTTGCCTTAACTTTCACCAGTACTGAATTACTATAAAATATTAGATGACACTGTCTCATTCATAAAGGTCATATGCCAGCTGTGTGTAAGAGGTTAAGGCCATGTGAAGCACAATTTGTTTCTCTTTGCCCGTAGCAGAACTTGTAGCTGAATTGACAGCTGTAGGAATGCACTTCAGATCAGGGAGGTACTACATGCCAAGATCAACAACTGTAGTAACATTCTATGCAGCCATCAAACAGAAATAACAGCTCAGACAGGAAGTAATATTTACATAAACAGGCTAACGTAGGAACATAACAGCAACAGAACACAGTTATACTTCTGTGTTAACTGCATCAGTGCTCCTCATGTTTGTGAAATGTCTTTAAATACTTTTATGGTGGGGCAAAGTATGTCTAGCCACCCATGCAGAGGGCTGAAATCCTTGCATGCCTAATGTTAATATAATCGGCTACAGGGGTAGTAAGTCTTGAGAGTAATCTCCTTTGCAATGGCATTTTAGCAGAAGAATTAATTTGTTCAACTGGTTGAAAATCACTGGTGAGTTTTGGTGAGCTGACAAACTCCAGTCATTTCATTTTGGAATGGTATTGTAGTCATCCTGAGGACATGGTTATGTTCATGTGCTGCTGTTATCATATTATTAAATGTTCAGTTCTTGTATAAGTAGTAAAAATCAGTAGGATGGACATTCAGAGCAATTATTAGTCATAATGAAGACTATAAGCACAAGATAGCCTCATAACCTATGAAAGAGCTGCTTGTTCCTAATTAATGGTATGCAGATGGGTGTTACTACCTTTAGCAAATGAGCAATTGCATTTACTTATGTAAGGGGAAACTTGCTTTACCCTGATTCAGAAGCAGACATGTATGCAATCTTTTTACCTGCAGGGTGGATGTATACTGGAATAAGTCAGATATATAAGTTATTGCGTGTCGTTCTGACTGACATCCAAAATCTACAGGTTTTACCTAATAACTTTTCATTATTGCTATGCCACATTTTATAGTCACCTTTCACAATTTAGACCTGCCCAGGAGTTCATAGAAAATCAAATGAACAAACAGAACTAACTGAGAACACAATTCACATATGGACTACCATGTACAATTCACATATGGACTACCCATGTACAACTCACATATGGACTACCCATGTACAATTCACATATGCACTACCCATGTACAATTCACATATGGACTACCCGTGTACAACTCACATATGGACTACCCGTGTACAATTCACATATGGACTACCCATGTACAATTCACATATATATATATAAAATGTAAAGTACAGAGTTGGGATTAGGGTTAGGGGAAAGGATAGGCTAAAGGTTAAAACACTTGAGTACGGATTGCTGGTCTTACCCCCAAGTCTGTTTCTTACTGTCCGAAAAACACTTTCCTTAACACTACCAATACACCTGAAATTGGACAATCCTGCCATGCATAACACAGATGCACAGCACTGAAAGTTATCCCCTTATGTGGCCATTAATGTGACTGTGGCCATCGAAAACTCACACACACTCCCAAACCTAACACAAACTTACTTGTGTTTGTCAAAAAAATTAGATGTGCTAAAACAAGCTTTATATAAAACGAATGTTCAGTATAATATGACTGCAGTTCACTTAGCTGACAAAATGACCTGTTTATATACACACGTATATATATATATATATATATATATATATATATATATATATGTGTGTGTGTGTGTGTGCGTGTGTGTGTGTGTGTGTGTGTGTGTGTGTGTGTAAGTATCTGGTATATATGTGGGTAAGGTGTAACTAGGGACTGAGTTTTATAATAAGCTACTTCTACAGTCCAAGTACTTATCAGCAAAATAACACAATATTCCAAAATAGTCCCAGAATACACCCAGTACACTAACTTCCTATGTTTCCACTGAAAAAGGCTTTAGGTCGTTTACGAATGTTTTTTGAGGCTAGAGTAGACTTTATGTTAGAATTCTGTGGCTTTTTTGTTGTTGTCTCACTTTGTTATGTATTTTATTAGTGTGAGAATTATTTTAGGATTTATTTGATTAGTAATACTATTTTCTGATTGGCTAGTAGTGGTTATTGTTTAGTTTTTTTTTAATTATTTTCTTTAATATTATTTTTTCAGATAAGAAGAAACATCATTTCTCTCTTCCTATGGGTTGATTTAAATGGACAGCATTACTTTTTGCTTAATTTTTTTATTGCAGGCTGCTACTGGAAGGTGATATATCAGTCTTGTTAGCTCAGCTTCCTCACTCAGCTCCACAGTGCTGTGTCCATTGTGAAAAGGTAGAGTAGTATTTTTTATACTCAGCTGGACCATTGGTTTGACAATTCCATCTCAGAAGGTGCATAGGAAGGGGCATGGATAGGAGTGCCTCCAGTACTGCACAAGATGGTTCTCTCTTCTTGGTGAATTAAACCCCTAATCCCAACCCCTGCATGGTGAAGCTCATGTAGGTTGGCTGGGTTATAGAGTGTGGTTTGGGAAGTGAGTTCTGATGCGGCCATGAACAAACATGCTCTTAGAACCACCTACCCCACCCAGCATGCCCAATCAGCCTTCACTAGGGTTGTGAGAGACCATACCTTCCACCAACACAATCCTTTCTCTCCGTCTAGGCGCACCTGTCCTCCCAGATGCCTGAGTAGTTAATTGAAGATGGGTCAACTGAGTCATAGGCAGGGTTTTATCCTTCTAACCCATGGTATGAACAATGGGCAGTATTACTTTTGTGCGGGTTAGGATTTTGTGATTGCTCTTTGTAAAATTATTTTTTCTCCATTCAAATGAATGGAGCTGTAGCTCACATTTTACTCCATGTTTGTTTCTACTTTTTTAATTTAAATATCATTGTAGATTTTAATTTATTGGGTTGTGCTAGGTGTGGTTAGGATACTTTTGTGTTATCTACATGTGCCTGTGCTTTGTATGTAGAGTGAGTGTATTTTAATTTTTCATGACCACAGTAAATGATTTTTGGAAGTTTTAGTAACATTGATGCTACACCAGGGATGTAGGAAAACTGTTTATGATACACTAAGAGCATAGACCAACTTTTGATAACACTTTAAGATTGCAGATGAACAAAAAATATGCATAGTGTACCTCATGCATATTTTCTTACTCTGTGGTCTGCCATTAGGATGTACTATTATATATTATATTCAGAGCAGTAAAAAGCAATGCACATCTTTGCTGTCCAGGCTTTCCTGTAGAAAATTCCTATAATTCCAATACCTTATAATGTATAATATATGTGCATAGCCTGATCTGCATATGTAGCATTTCATAATACAGTATATATTTGTTATGAACCAATGATTGAAAAGCAAAAAAGGTTAGTGCAAGTTTAGGTTTACATATAGCATAGTTTATAATATTGAACCTGTTCATGCACTCCACAGACATCTGACATTATCGATAGCCATTGTGTGAAAATAGTACTAGTTTATTTCTTCAAATGATTCATTCTAATTTTTACCAACTGCTCATGATTAATTCATATTTATTTCTAAGTTGAATCAGGAAATGCATATTCGATCGTTTTCTAGTGTTCTGATTGCTTTCATAAGCATTTACAACATACTATATATTATTGCAACATATTGCTGGTGTTTATAATAGGAGGTTTATAACATGTGACAATAAAAATTTTATATAATGTATGGTATATTACTTATGTAGTTAAAATCAGGTTATGTAATAAGGGAAGCAATGCATTTCTTTGGCCCATGTTATTAGAATATGTGGCAGAGATCTGGCGCAATCAACACATTAATGACAATGAGTTACTTCCTCCAGGATATAATCTGCTCAGGAAAGACAGAACATTCAAAATGGGTGGTGGCATTGCCATCCTAAACAAAAGCAACCTTTACCATTGACAATATGGTCATAAATCCCCCTGTGTTTAATAAGGCAGAAATCCTATTCACCAAAGTTAAACTCAATGCTCAAAAACAACTTGAAATAATTGAAGACTATACCCCCCCCCCCCCGTAACAACATTGATACACTTGAGGGTATTCTTCCCTGGTCATCCCAAGCTCTCACCATGACACACTGATATTAGGTGACTTTAATATCAACTGGTCCACATGCATGTCTCCCCTTCCCACTACTCGCATAAACCTTCATGGCTTCACTCAGCTAATCCAAACCCCAACCAGAATAGACAAATCCTCCAAGAACGAGTCCATCTTAGACTGGATCCTTACCAACCGCCCTTCCCTATCCTATAACTCTGGAACACTACCTGACAGTCTTAGAGACCACCTGCCTACATTCATACTAAGACACCAAATTAAACCCATAAAAATCTCCTCGCTACAACAAATACGCTATATGAAGAACTTCAAATCCCAGGACCTCGTGACTGCTCTGCATCATTGTAATTGGACACCACTTTCAAACCTCCCCCTGGACAAAGTAGTCGATTACTTCAACACTACTTTCATAAACATACTCGACTAGCTTGCCCCAACTAGAACAATAAGAACAAACTCCAATTATGCCTCCTTGCTTACCAAAACTACCCGTCTACTTCTTAAAAAGAGAAATAAGGCATGGGAAGCTTGGCGTCAAAACAAAACCAACCAAAACAGGCAAATGTACCTCGAGCTAACAAACATGTCAAAAAAACAAATAAGAACAGATATGAAAATCCACTACTCTGATATCCAAGCAAAACACAAAACAAACCCCCAAAAAGTTTGGGCATCCATGAATAAAATACTCCAACCTGGTAAAACCATTGCCCCACCCCCTAACATTGACACCTCCACTAGCAACATCACAGTGCAATTTAATGAATACTTTACCAACTCCATTCAAAAACTGACCAACAACAGCTCTCCACCAACATATACAAACCCCCAAACATCAGCAATTGGCCAAAACTACTTCTCCCTTCAACCAGTCCCAACCAACATAATATATAAATATCTGACAAAACTAAAGCCACTACCCTTGCAGCTGACAGACTCCCTGCAGAATACCTCAAAATCACAGCAAAAGGCATCTCATACTTTGCCTCCATATTAATAAACAGGTCAGTCTCTGCACAACACACTCCGGCCATCTGGAAAATCTATACCAATACACAAAGGTGGCAGGTCAACTGAACTGTCAAACTACCATCCTATTGCCATATTATCCCCCTGTCTAAAATCCTTGAGAGATGTGTACATTCCGAAAGACTAAACTATTTACTAACTAATAATCTCCTGGCTGAAACACAACACAGATTCCGCCCCAACCACAGTACCACCACCACCCTCATCAGCATCACCAATATCATAAATCAACAGCGGAACAGAGGTAGTCTCCTCTCTGCCGTCTTTTTGGATGTCAACAAAGCCTTCCACATGGTCTCTCTTTCCAAACTACTAACCATACTCTCTGAACTCAAACTGCACAACTCCACAATATCATGGTTCAAAGATTATCTCGCAAACCATCAACAAGCTGTAAAATGGAAATAAACTCCCTATTCCCTCTTCTGCCTGTAAACGTACATAGGTGTTCACAGGGATCCATCCTAGGACCCCTTTTCTTCACCATATTCACCAACAACCTCCATAAAGCCACCCTCCATGCTTACCTACTCCAGTATATCAGTGATTCAACCCTAATCTGCTCTGCCCCCTCACTTCAACTACTACAACAAACCACCCAAGAATATTTTACAATTATAGAAAACTGGCTATCTAACTCACAACTAATGCTCAACCCCCCAAAAAATATTAATGCTATTCCACCCCACTAAGGCTGCTGACTTAATTTCACTATTTAAAATAACCTCATCAAACAATACCCGTATCACACAGACAAGCTAAACTACTTAGGAGTAATCATAAATCACAATCTGAAACTTGACAAACATGTAGCTCAAACCATCACAAAAGTTCACAAAAAGCTAGGTACCCTCTATAGTTGCAGAAATTACCTAACACCCAATAGTAAGCCACCATTCCAAGAACCCACCTACTCTCCACACTACTCTATACCTCTCTAGTTCTAATCAATCTAAACAAAGGTGACCTAAACAAGCTGTCTGCTATAACAAAATAGCAAAATCCGCAACTCTTCCAACAGAACTCACTATTGACAATTCCTATTATCCTGGCTGGAATTACCAAACTTGTTAACCTTTAACCAACTCACAATATCCCACCAAATTCTCTATCATCCCAAAAAGACTCCAGCCCTACCATCTCTACTAAAGCCCTGTACCAGCAGTCATCCACTAGGAAGCACCAACAAAGCACTGGTTGAAATCTCTACAGGTAAATATAATTTTGGGGACTCTCTTTTTGCTAGTGCTGTCACAAAAACATGGAATACACTTCCTCTAGATATCCAAACACTGGATAACACACATAACTTTAAGAACCTTCTTAAGTCCTACTTATCCAACTCATGGATATGTTCAGGCACTTGCCCTGGGTAAAATCCTACCATATCCATCTCAAATCTACCTCATAGTGAACTACTAGCCCCTCTAACATCAGACTGAATGCATTCTTAGCAAAATGTCTTCTGCATACTCTCATAGCATACTGTTATATGTCTGTAATATTTTAACTATGGAGCTTTTCTCCCCGGGCCTCCGCTGAAAATGGACCTACATCCAGTCAGACATTCACGGTCAACAAATGTAAATAAATAAATAATAATAAATTGTGATTACTGATATACTTATCTATGACTAGTTAATGCAGTCTTGTCTCTTTCTATTTCTTACTGTAGATATAAATTTGTACATTTACTACTGTGTGATGCAAATGTTATTGTTCACTTGAAATCTTGTATTTCCTGTATAACTGTCTACAATTATTACCGTGTGGTGCAAATGTTACTGTATAACTGTGTACAATTATTACTGCGTGGTACAAATGTTGCTGTTTTTTAAAAACTGTATGGAACTTTTCTCCTTGGGCCTCTGCTGAAAACTGGCAACTCTGCCCAGTCGGTCATTTCTCAGTAAAAAATGTAAAATAAAATAAAATAAATAAACAAATTACTGTTGGATTATTTAGTATGTAGCAATGTTTCACTCTTAGGAAATGGGACTTGTCATGAAGCTAATTTTTTTGTGAAATATATTGCACAGTTTTTATGCTGTACGTCCTGCAGTATACAAAGTCAGCAATAAAAGTGAAGGAGAGGATTCTTACTGTGTGCTCAAAAATAGGTTGCTGGTTTGGATTTCTTTTGAATCACTGAGCATGCAAATGCATAATGAGAGATGGCAAGGAGCCTTTCTTATTTTAATTACAGGGAAGTTTTGTTAAAAAATATTGCACTCTGTGTTAACACTGGCCTTATCAATGAGGCACCATCATGAGATAAGTCCCCACTGATTCCATAATTATAACAACTTCAAAGGAATGGTTCTATCATCTGTATAATTTGCTATGAAGGAGCATAAACAGTACTTGTATGACAGGTCAGTTAGTACAATTTTATCATGCTGATGAAAAAAATGGCATTAAACAACCTGACTGACAGTTGCACTGGTCATAAGTGGTCACTTGACTTCTGGATTTTAGCCATTCAATAGTAATAAATCAAGCCATTCTGACAAAATTATCCACAGTTTCCAGTGTTCACTTCAGTTATTAATACTGTTGGATGACTGATAACTAACAAAAATATGAATGTTAAGTGCCTTATTCATTGACTTTAAAGCAGGCATCTATGAATACCTAGTCATTCAAATATGCATGGCAAAAAGATAAAGAAAGAAAGAAACCAAAGATGGAGGGGAGGATATGTGAGTGACAGTGCTCTTATAGAGAGTCTGCATTATTGTGCATACAGTGCTCTTATAGAGAGTCTGCATTACTGTGCATATAGTGCTCTTATAGAGAGTTGGCATTATTGTGCATACAGTGCTCTTGTAGAGAGTCTGCATTATTGTGCATACAGTGCTCTTGTAGAGAGTCAGCATTATTATGCATACAGTGCTCTTATAGAGAGTCTGCATTATTGTGCATACAGTGCTCTTATAGAGAGTCAGCATTATTGTGCATACAGTGCTCTTACAAAGAGTCTGCATTTTTGTGCATACAGTGCTCTTATAGAGAGTCTGCATTATTGTACATGCAGTGCTCTTATAGAAAGTCTACATTACTGTGCATACAGTGCTCTTACAGAGAGTCTGCATTATTGTGCATGCAGTGCTCTTATAGAAAGTCTACATTATTTGCATACAGTGCTCTTACAGAGAATCTGCATTGCTGTGGATACAGTGCTCTTATAGAGAATCTGAATTATTGTGCATACAGTGCTCTTATAGAAAGTCTACATTACTGTGCATACAGTGCTCTTATAGAGAGTCAGCATTATTGTGCATACAGTGCTCTTATAGAGAGTCTGCATTATTGTGCATACAGTGCTCTTATAGAGAGTCGGCATTATTGTACATACAGTGCTCTTATAGAGAGTCGGCATTATTGTGCATGCAGTGCTCTTATAGAGAGTCGGCATTATTGTGCATACAGTGCTGTTATAGAGAGTCGGCATTATTGTGCATACAGTGCTCTTATAGAGAGTCGGCATTATTGTGTATACAGTGCTCTTATAGAGAGTCGGCATTATTGTGCATACAGTGCTCTTACAAAGAGTCTGCATTATTGTGCATACAGTGCTCTTATAGAGAGTCTGCATTATTGTGCATACAGTGCTCTTACAGAGAGTCTGCATTATTGTGCATGCAGTGCTCTTATAGAGAGTCTGCATTATTGTGCATACAGTGCTTTTACAAAGAGTCTGCATTATTGTGCATACAGTGCTCATAGAGAGTCTGCATTATTGTGCATACAGTGCTCTTACAGAGAGTCTGCATTATTGTGCATGCAGTGCTCTTATAGAGAGTCTGCATTATTGTGCATACAGTGCTCTTACAGAGTCTGCATTATTGTGCATGCAGTGCTCTTATAGAGAGTCTGCATTATTGTGCATGCAGTGCTCTTATAGAAAGTCTGCATTATTGTGCATGCAGTGCTCTTACAGAGAGTCTGCATTATTGTGCATGCAGTGCTCTTACAAAGTCTGCATTATTGTGCATACAGTGCTCTTACAGAGAGTCTGCATTATTGTGCATACAGTGCTGTTATAGAGAGTCTGCATTATTGTGCATGCAGTGCTCTAATAGAAAGTCTGCATTATTGTGCATGCAGTGCTCTTACAGAGAGTCTGCATTATTGTGCATGCAGTGCTCTTACAAAGTCTGCATTATTGTGCATACAGTGCTCTTACAGAGAGTCTGCATTATTGTGCATACGGTGCTCTTATAGAGAGTTTGCATTATTGTGCATAATGTGCAAACCACAACACCAGGATATTATGAGTGTACGGATTCCCAGATTGCACTGTTGTGCACATTTTCAAAATTTGTGTCTCGTAGTTCCTGTCGAGAGTTTCTAGCACCTTCAGTAAGCTTTGGTGTTATACCTGTTTGGCTATAGCCGTTAATTGTACAGTCATTCCTTTGAAGATATTTCAGTCATGTCTTTTAACATAGCCTATGCTGTGACTTGCCTTTCCAGTAGGGCAAACTTGCAGAAGGTGACTTCAGAAAAACAAGCCAAACTGCAGGAAAACCGGGGCTACTAATGAAAAATCAATGCATACACTTCTGTATGAGGCCTCACAAGCACAGTGCTTTACCATATGCAAACAGCAGACTTTGATTCAGGGCAGGAGTCATGTTTCTAAATTGGAAAAACTCCCTCCCAGCCTCAACAAGCAAATTTGATCACAAGTGAAAACCTTCAAAGCCAACTATGAATTGAAACTAACTTCCAAAACAAAGGCAAACCACAAAGCCTTCTTCAATTACGCCAGGAACCTCCATGGCAAAGCCCAAGTTTGTTTCGAATTAGTATTTAACAGTACCACTAACAGTGATCCTGTTGACTTAGCCAACCTGCTAGCTGATAGGTTCAGCACAAATTTCACTCCCCTATCCCCCCAAAGGCCCATTCGACATCCCTGATATTTGTCCCGCACTTCACATCTCCATAGATCAAGTGTTAAAGGCCCTATCCAAGGAAAAGAACACAGTTTTTATGGGGCCTGATAGTATCCCAGACTGTATTCTGCTCCATCTCCAGCAAGAACTAGCTTCACCATTGAGCACCCTATTCAACCACAGCCTAATTACAGGCTTCATTCCAGCAGATTAGAGAACTGCCATTGTCATCCCCTTGCACAAAGGTAGTGTCACTACCAACCTGGGAAACTATCACCCCATTAGCTTCACAAGTCTGATCTGTAAAGCCATGGAGTGTATTATTATTATGGATCTCATAAACAAGAACATAGGCAATCTCTAAGCACTTGACCCCACCCAATTGGGATTCGTCATCCCAATTCGGATCTTGCCTGTTGAACCTAGTTGACTTCTTTGAGACGGTCACCAAGACTCTGGATGAGGAAAAGTCAGTACACACAGCTTACCTTGACTTGGCCAAGGCCTTTGACACAATCCCCCACTCAGGCATCATCAAAAAGCAAAAACAACTTGGTGTAAATCCCTATCTCATCAGGTGGGTGGCCAACTGGCTCACCGATAGGACCCACAAAGTCAGAATAGGCACCACCACCTCCAACAGCAGACCTGTCACTAGTGGAGTTCCCCAGGGATCTGTCCTGGGACCCCTACTGTTTGGAATGTACTTCTCAGAGGGTCCAGGCAAAGACAAAGGGCCTGTGGCTGACCAAGTTTCTGGATGACTGTAAGTTGGGTGTTGTCATTGACTCCCCAGATGATGTCAACATACTGCAAGAGGGTCTCACAGCAACAAATGACTGGTACCAAAGTCATGGCCTTAAGTTAAATGCAAAAAGATGTATTATCAAACCATTCAGTAAAAACATGGCCCCTACTGATTAGTAGATTGACTGCAACCACCTAAGCACAAAACCTGTGGTGAGATATCTGGCTACTCAGGTTGACCACAATCTCACTTTTGACAATCATGTAGTGGCAGTGGTCGGAAAAGCCTTTTACTTGGTTCATCTCATAAGTAAAGGGATTGCATCCACAAAAAAGGGGGTTATTACCTATCTGTACTCCTCCCTCATTAGGCCTATCATTGAGTATAATGCCCTGTTTGCTGTGTACCTCTTCGAAGACCTGCATCAACTGAAAGGCCACAGAAATACCTCACAAAGAGAATCCATGGCCTCCAATACCTGTCCTATGTGGACAGGCTCAAATCACTATCGCTCTACTCGGTATCAAACAGATTGCTCAGAGGCAATCTGTGTCTCGCCTACAAGGCAATATCGAATCCTTCCCTACTAGAGATGCTCCATATCCGTAAGTCTAACTTATCATGTATTACCTGCTCAAAAGGCCTAAATTTAAAATGCGACATGAACAAAACCAGCTGGCGAGAGAGGTTTGTCTCCCAGAGGCTGCCCAGTCTCTGGAATAGACTTTGCATATATGTCAGAGTACCTCACTGACCCTCGTCAAGCACAACCTTGATAATTGGATGGGAAACCATAAATTTGTGCCAGGGGTTCCACCTTTGTCCCTCATTGACAGGGGCAACAGGTGCTGACTGAGGTTTCTTTTTGGGGGATAAACTCTTGGCTAGGCTTGTAAGGGCTCGAGGGCCATTAGCCTAGTAGCATCCTATGATCCTATAAGTGCAATAGTAAAACAGTAATTTCTCAAAGCTGTATTGCAATGGCCCCATTTCAAAGCAGTATTTAGATCTTCTGGTTTCCATCTAAATTTAGCCTGTTATTACGATGCAATTCACATCGCAAGTATTATGTCATAGCTGAAAATAAATTTCTGTCCTCTCCTACGTCACTCAGCAGATTGATACATGTCTAGTAAAACATTAAGGTTGAATGGGTTTACTTGAAATTCTTTATAGTACCTAGGTATAATTAGAAGACAGCATGCTTGTTGAGTTGAGACATTTTTGGGACAAATACTCCTTATGAGATGATAGTACACTCAAATTTCTGATCAAGTGTTATTCCAAGAGTGATCTTGATTTATGTTTTATACTGGTGCCCATCAGAAATGGAGTATTCCTTTTCATTATCTGTAGACTTGTAAATATTGCATAAAGAGGGTTTCTCTATCATTCTGAGATGGAAACCAATCTTAACTGAACTGGGTATTATTATACTTCGGTTGTTTCATAGCACTCCTCAAGATACTTTATTGTAGCCTTTTGTTAGACTTACCTCAACCAGGCTTCCTTGAAATTGTTGTGCATTCCAGCAGTTATATTAGGGGTAGCAGAATGTGCAGCTTGAGAGCTGCTGGAATTCAGCAGACACCCTAAGGGCTACTAAGTGTATACTGAGTGTACTGCTGAAATGAAGGGTATTAGTGTACTGCTGAAAAGAGGGAGTATGAGCCTACTGCTGAAATTAGGGGTATTGATTCTACTGTTTAAATGAAGAGGTTTGAGTGTACTGCTAAAATGAAGCAAATTGGCCGTGTTACTGAAATGAAGGGTACTGAGTATACAGATGAGATGGGGCAGCACTGAGTCTATTATCGATATGAGGGATACTGAGTCTTCCACTGAAATGCGGGGTACTGAGTGTACTATTGAAATGAGTGATAACGAGTGTATTGCTATAATATGGGGTACTGAGTGTACCGCTGATATGAGGGGTACTGAATGAAATACTGATACAAGGTGTACTGAGTGTACTGGTGATATAAGGTGTGCTCTGTGCACTGGTGAAATGAGGGACACTCTGCACACTACTGAAATGATGGACACTGAATGTACTGCTGAAATGCAGGGTAATAAGCATACTGCTGATATGAGAGGTATTGAGTGAACTGCTGAAATGAGGGACACTGAGCACACTGGTTAAATGCAGGGTACTGAGTGCACTGCTTATATGACATGTACTGAGTGTACTGCTGAAATGCAAGGTACTGAGTGTACTGCTTATATGATATGTACTGAGTGTACTGCTGAAATGCAAGGTACTGAGTGTACTGCTGATGTGAGAGGTATTGAGTGAACTGCTGAAATGAGGGACACTGAGCACACTGGTTAAATGCAGGGTACTGAGTGCACTGCTTATATGACATGTACTGAGTGTACTGCTGAAATGCAAGGTACTGAGTGTACTGCTTATATGACATGTACTGAGTGTACTGCTGAAATGCAAGGTACTGAGTGTACTGCTGATGTGAGAGGTAGTGAATGTACTGCTGAAATGGGATGACACTGAGAATACTGCTGAAATGAAAGGGCCTGTGGGCACTATTGAAATGAGGGGGAGTGTATACACTGCTAAAACACTGAGGGGGAGTGTGTACACTGCTAAAGCAAGGGATACTCAGTGTAAGTACTAAATTAATATTTTGGAGTAGTTCATTTCAAAATATCCAGCTGTACATTAGTCAGTGCATGGGACAAGACACTCTCTATATAAGTCTGGGTGTGTAATACAAAGGGCAGGTCAAAGATTCATCCTGTGTTTTTTGTCCCATTTATGGATTTTCTGTTTTTACTATTAACTTTATCGTATTTTTAGAAGTAGTAGTATTTAGTAGTATTAGTAGTAATGAAGTAGTGTTTTCTTTCAGCTCATCAAGACGTGTTATTTCCTAAATCTTAAAGATTTGAGGAAGAACCTGTCAGAATCAAATAGTATGAGCAGGCTGTATTAAATATTCCTGATTTAAGAAAGCTCACTTTATATTTTATGGACAACTGTGATGATCTGAAACAGATGGCTTTACATATACATATGCAGCTTGTATAAAAACTTATGCTAACATTCAGTTTGGGATACCCCATTAAAAGCAGCAAAAAACATGCTAAAGTGAATAGACCAGACCCCCATGGAGGTAAATACTATATAATAATGATTTTACCTCATTAAAAGACATATCATTTTTGTCCACTTTTTCAGAAAACAAGCTTTGTAATTGTTTTATTGATAACACAGCCTAAATACATTAAGTGCTTTTCCAGGTGATGTAATGTTAGACAGTGGCCCATAGACTTTAATGGATGCATCTACTAAAGTCTATTGCTGTATCCCATATTTTCCACTGAATTGCTGTCACTGAGGTTAATGGTGAAGGCATCAGGGAAAACTATTTTTACAATTTTTTTTTTCTTTTGGACTGGATTGAAAATGTTTGGCATTTAAATCCAATTCCTAATTGGCACTTTGTGCATTGTATACAATGGTGAAAAAGTAAGTCACACAAGCACGACAAATCACTTTGAATGTCAGTTTTAAGAAATGTGGCAGTGCATAGTATATGCCTTCAAAACACAGGAAAAGTTTCATTTTTGTATTTGTTAGATTATCCTACTCCATTGGCAGTTCGTAGTTCTCTTTGTGTATACTGGAAGAAACTTGGTCTGAATGAAGTGTTTTATATTTCTGCTATCCAACAGAAAACACTCACGAAGGCAGAGCAACTGAGTGGCTAACATTCTATTTCTGTACAGAAGTTTTTCAAAATTGCAAGTTTCCCTGTCAAACGATGCCTCACTATGTATGAGACACAGAAATTGATGTCCACCAGAAGTCATAATCTTCACAATTAGCGTGTCAGATTTAAAAAACTACCTCACCATTCTGAAAGACCAGATTAGATGCTGCCTGTGAATTTTTCATAAGACAAAAGCTAACTGTAGTCTCGTGACTGCCATGCTCTCAGTTTAAGTATCTCATTATGTAACTTCATGTAACATAAGCAATAGCATAAACTCCCACGCCTCATTTATATTATTATTTCAAAGTTTCATCCTATACCCAGGGACTTTACCAGTCTGTCTTACCTTCACTATGATAATGATTCTGTCTGCATTTGATTATTGAGGTGTATTCATTTGCATACCTCCATTCACCTGCTTAATTACTATGAGTATGTTAGCCTGTTTGATTTGTGGACTAAGTGGGAAGTGACACCATAGATCACAAGTCAGTGCACCGGAGTAAAATGTGAAAGTGATGACGGCACATTGTGTTAGTGTCTGACTGAAATGATCTGAACATTCGTTTAATAGCCTCTATTCAAAGATGGCAAGTGCAGCGTTTTTTTAAATAACTGAAAGAAAATTAATTTTTTTGTTGAACTGCCTGATTGTGGCGGAGGGAGGGGGACCCCTACTAAAATAGCAGATGAAAGACAGAACAGTACCTCAATAAAATCAAGCAAAATAAATCTGAACAAATATGCATAGCAATGTTAAACAGTACCTAGGACAAAATGTTCAAAGGCGAAGAGTTGATCATTTATGAGCAACAAATGTGGTAAAACATGTACAGTATTAGAACCACTCACCCTGACATGACAGGAATAAATACCATAAACAAAAGGCACAGCAGCAACCTGTGCATGTTTCCATGTAAGTGATAAGGACTAATGATATACTTTGTTAAAATACACGACTTCCTCCCATTCTTGTAAGCTAAGTGTTTTTATGTGTATCTGTCCGCTAAATTTAAAATTGAAAACTGCATTATGTATGGGCATGTATTATTCATTCAGTTTTATGCATATAATCCTGTAGATGTCCTTCTACTATTTATATGCATGTTTCTAGTTATCACATCAGTATAAAATTCGTCACATAA
Organism: Protopterus annectens; assembly: GCF_019279795.1. NCBI lineage: Eukaryota > Metazoa > Chordata > Ceratodontiformes > Protopteridae > Protopterus > Protopterus annectens. Next base: position 626,947,948 of record NC_056726.1, on the reverse strand, counting down.
AGTAGAATGTAAAGCATTGTCAGTGTCGCAGTTATAATTTCCTACTATAATTAGTCTAGTTCAGTTGATATTCAGATATTACTTGACACAGTGTAAGTGCAAATGCAACAATGCAACAAGGAAGAGCTCTGCAAAGCTACATTGTCTTATATTAAAATACCCCCAGTCCCATCACAGAATAATAATGTTCCCTTTTCGTGTCTGCTGTCAGTTGCTCTTGGTTTTACTGTTCTTTTCATAAATACATTAAAACTACTCTTAAATGATGTTTCTAACTGACTTTTGCCTCTCATTTTTCTTATTCCTCTGTCAAGAGAATTGTTTGTTCCACTGGTAGTAAAAAACATTGATCCAAACATTCACAATTAACTTACAATCATTAGTACCAGGTTATGAATCTGTTCTCTTAACATAGTAACATATCTTTTTTTTTTTTTTTTTTGGAAACCGTTGCTTAGTTTTTGAAGAGTTTCCCATCTTGCTTATTTACATCCTGCTCCATAATATTAAATCAGTATACCAGAAATGGACCTATGCCACATGCACAGGACTTGGGTTTAAAGTAGATATAAACTCGCAGGGGAGCTTCACAAGTTATCCACTTCATATAGAAGACATTTAGTAATTAAGAAATTCAACCCTTCTTTTCTTGTTGATATGCAGTGAAGCATGTCGATGGCCAGCTCTTAATTTTGGATATCACACCCTCTGTGCTGCTCTAACTGATGTACTAGTCATTGTGTAAACATTATTTTGTTGATTCACAATTGAAACTGAGGCAATTACCTTGACCAGTAATGTTTCCTGTTGCAGAGCTTAAAATATAGGATGTGTGCCATTTTATATACAAGTACTAGCCTAGGTGTCCTTGTGGACCATTTTAATCCTAGCCAATTTCCCTAGTGAGAATTGAACCCTGTACCTCTTGTCTGTGAGGTAAACATCTTAATCATTATGCAAACTCCCAACCAAATGAATCCAATCACCTGGGGTAGGCAGAGGATCCACAGCCTTCTGATCTTCCAGCACCAATGGCAAGTGTGGTACCTGTTAAGGCACTAACATATTTCTGTTGGTCTCACCACAATAGATCTCTTCCATTTCTTACTCAGGTGACTCTTGTAAGATGGCCCTGCCACTGAAGTGTTCAAAGAGAGTAGTATATAGGAGCTGGCAGAAATACAAGGCTATTTGACCATTGGGCATGCATGCCTTGTCAACAGCCATCCTCAAGCTCTGCCAATCTTTTCAAGGAGAGCAAGGCCTATAAATCATAGAGTGTATTTAGGGTACCTCCCAAATGTCTAAGCTCTGTTTACAATAGCAGTATGGAATCACATACCTTGTCATGTAAAGGGAGTCTATTCTAGAGCAAAGACAGGCACTGGGTAATGAACCTGTCACTCATAATAATGATGATGATACCTTTCATGATAATGAAAGCCCATTTAGTTTTCTTATACATTTTGATATATTGCTGAATTGCCATCTTCAGGTCATCAATGTAAACCCTTTTCAAGTGTCAAACGTATTCTGCTTCAAATGACTTTTTTATGTCACAATCTGCCTTTGAATTAATAAGTCCTGAATTTGTAGGTCTGTGTTTACTCATTGTGAATCTCAGCCACCATGTTTTTGGAGTGTTTGCAATAGTGTGATATTTGTACATATAAAAGGAGTTCTTGTATATACTGCCACATATACCCAACAGGGCTACATCTGTTCCTATATATATATATATATATATATATATATATATATATATATATGTATATATATATATATATATATATATGTGTATACATATATATATATATATATGGGTTTACTATTATAAAGTTGGTGTAGCATTGCAGGCCTATGAACTATTTGAACTACAGATGTTCTAATAGTTCATATGTGTCCCAGCCACGTAATCGAACGGAATATTTATGAATGGTCTGTGCATTCACAAATATAACGTTCGATTATGTACAGGGATTGTGGTACAGTGCGGTAAGGGAAATACATCCCTTTCCTCACTGTAGTGCGATCTCAGAGTTGGAATATATAGTTAGGGGTGTGTGTGGGGCGCAGCCCCCCACAGGGCGGTGCAGGGGGCTTGCCCCCTGCATAAACGGGATGGTAGGTTTCCTAGTTCGGGAGTTATGTGAAGGGTGGGATTGCTGTCAAGTGCCGAAAATGTCGTGTTTGACATTTTCGGCATTAACAGCTGTTTTTTGACTTTAGGGCCGTTAGGTGATGTGTACTTTCGGCAAAACACTTCACTCATAAGTACCTGTTTTATTTTAACTTTCGAGATTTTAATAGTAAACTATATATATATATATATATATATATATATATATATATATCAGCTGGGTGTAACCTGCCTGGTTTTATTCTATTTAAGAATGCCAGGATGAATTATATCTGCCCATTTGCCCAGAAACTGTACATCATGTTTATTCCCTTTTTAAGGGGCCTAATTTCTAGCATTAAAACTAACAACATGCAAAGGGGGGTGACCTACCCCGTGAGTGCTAATGGAATAAATAGTAAATACTACAAAACCACAATGGTAGTTGGCATGTTGTGCACATCAGTGCACATATTAATTAACAGTAATTACTACAAAATCACAGTTGTGGTTAGCATGTTCTACAATCAGCGCACATATTAATTAACAGTAATTACTACAAAATCACAGTTGTGGTTAGCATGTTCTACAATCAGCGCACATATTAATTAACAGTAAATACTGCAAAACCACAGTGGTAGTTGGCATGTTCTGCACATCAGCGCACATATTAAGTAACAGTAATTACTACAAAACCACAGTGGTAGTTGGCATGTTCTGCACATCAGTGCACATATTAAATAACAGTAAATACTACAAAACCACAGTGGTAGTTGGCATGTTCTGCACATCAGCGCACATATTAAGTAATAGTAAATACTACAAAACCACAGTGGTAGTTGGCATGTTCTGCACATCAGCGCACATATTGAGTAACAGTAAATACTACAAAACCACAGTGGTAGTTGGCATGTTCTGCACATCAGCGCACATATTAAGTAACAGTAAATACTACAAAACCACAGTGGTAGTTGGCATGTTCTGCACATCAGCGCACATATTAATTGACAGTAAATACTACAAAACCACAGTGGTAGTTGACATGCTTGGTATATCAATGTATATATTTCAGGTCACACTTCTTATAATGAGATACTGCTTTGCATTGCATACATGTATATGTATTTATTTATCCTTTGTTGACTGGGTTAGTCTTACTAGGGGACTGGCCTCTTTTCAGGGGAGACCTGAGGTGCTATTTATACTGTTATACCATGGTGGTAGTATTTATACTATTATACCATGGTGTTAATATTTATACTGTTATACCATGGAGGTGGTATTTATACTGTTTATACCATGGAGGTGGTATTTATACGATTATACCATGTGCTTTTGCCTATGTCTACTGAGCCCACCTCCTTTATCTCATAATTGATAAGTTAATTTGTGCCTGTGCTTTATATTAACCCACAGTATGCTAAGTTCTTAACATAGCACTACCCATGTAGTCATTTGTCTAAGGCCTTCACTTGTCCCAAGTGGACCTGCTGCTGTCAATTCACTATACATGCACTCTTGCAACTTCTGAATATGCGCACATTTATTAGAAGCATGACACAGAGTTTCTGACATCTGGTTCTAAACACTTCTAATACATATGCAGATTTTTTTAAGCTTAGATGGAATTCTTGTTTTAACTGTGACATAATTTAAGAAGGTTATATAAAGACAACAGGCAGGTCCATGGAGATATATGGGTAACACATTAGAACTAATATGGATAAATCCCCAGGGTTAATGGATTCCTTAATATAATGGTGTTTGTATAGTGCTGTACATGCATCTGAAACTGCAGCTTAATTAGTAAAGTACTTTGAACATAGAAAAAACAATACATAAGCATTAATGGAAGCAAGTAATTGGAAATGAGTCTTTCTGGTACTAAAAAATCCTTTATAAGGATCATCAGGAACTCTGCAGAATAAAACTGTATGTGGTAGAAGTTAGTTTTGTACAAATTATTCAACTTTGATGTGTTAATTGAGAGTATGGAAACCCCTGCATTAACAGCATGTTTATAGATGTTGAACATAAAACTTAATGCAACATCTTTTGTCTTTTTTTCTGATACTTCTTCTAAATACTGTTATAGACTAAAACATAAAAATGCTGGCAGCTTGACATCATTAACAAGTATACTGGCATAACGACAGTAGGCTTTTTTTTTCTTGAATGAATGGATTTAGCGTCTATTAAACATAGTATGCAAGAATGACTAACAATCAATGTCTTTATTTAGTCAATAATATGATTTTTGCTAACTAGAGCTACACAATGAGAAGTAATTCTTTCCATGTCAGTGCTAAAATGCTTGTATTCAGACTTTTTGCCTTATTTTTAATCTTTTTTGAATTATTAACTGAGTTGGTGTTGTGACATAAGCCAAAAGGCAGTATAGGGCTTAAAGTGTTATATTTGACTTCAGTTTCAGAAACACAACTTACATGTAAAATCTTGAAATCAGGTACAGTAAGACACGAATTCCAAAGAGATGAATATCTACAATATTTACTTATTATATATATCACATCACGAGATGAATATCTACAATATTTACTTATTATACATATCACATCACAAGATGAATATCTACAATATTAACTTATTATATATATCACATCACAAGATGAATATCTACAATATTTACTTATATATATATATATATATATATATATATATATATATATATATATATATCACATCACGAGATGAATAGCTACAGTATTTACTTATTATATATATCACATCACAAGATGAATATCTACAGTATTTACTTATTATATATCACATCATGAGATGAATATCTACAATATTTACTTAGTATATATATCACATCACGCGATGAATATCTACAATATTTACTTAGTATATATACATCACATCACAAGATAAATATCTACAATATTTACTTATTTTATATATATATATATATATATATATATATATATATATATATATCACATCACAAGATTAATATCTACAATATTTACTTATATATATATATCACATCATGAGATGAATATGTGCAATATTTACTTAATATATATATATATATATATATATATATATATATATATATATATATATATCACATCACGAGATGAATATCTACAATATTTAAAAAGAAAACAGCTTCAGGAAACAATCAGATAGTCGTAAAGTGCATAAAGCGTTTTTTTAAATAAAATAAACTTCTTCAGATGCATACATACAAAATACAATATTTTACTTAAATAAAATACCAGGAAGTGCTTAAGACAATTGGCAAGCATGCTGTGGTGACATCGGTTACAAGAATTAACCCTTCTTGTTATGCACACAATGCAATGGTGCCATTAAAATCAAGGCAATACTGCCTTTTTTAAACAAAAGCACTTTGAAGCAATAATTTTTAAGGCATCATAAGTATATTCCACATCAAATGTGCCAAAATAGTGGATTCTATCCTGAAAAGATATTTGACAAGTGAGGGACATGTCTGTAAAGACTCTTGATCATTCCTAAAGAAAATTAGTGATCTAGGCTATTGTGAGAATTATAATTTTCTCACAATAGATGTAAAAGATCTTTATACATCTATCCCACACTTGGAATGTATTGAATAGATCATGGAAATGTTAAGGAGGAAAGGAGCTCCTGAATCAGAAATTTCAATAGTATCTGAGTTATTAGACATTGTTCTATCAATTAATTATTTTGTTTTTGAAAATGACTTTTATTTGCAGAAAATTGGGGTTGCCATGGGTTTCCCTTGTGGAGCCAGTTTGGCAAACCTAGTGATGGCATTCTGGGAAACAAATTTTGTTTTCAATAGGGAGGAATGCAAGAATCTGATTTTGTTTTACACTCGATTTTTGGATAATATTTTTATCATGTTGAAAGGGGAATCATCTGAGGCCAACAGGCTAGTGAATTATTTCAGCAATACCACATAGTTTCTGAAATTCACCCACACCTTTGACAGGGAAGAAATAGCTTACTTAGATATTAACCTAAGAAAAGACAGAGGGAATAATCGATACAGTTCCAGAATTTTCAGGAAAAGTACTTACTCCAGTTCATTTCTCCATTACTCCAGCTGCCACCCTTACCATCAAAAAACGTTCAGTCGTTCAAGGCCAATTGGTAAGGGCGGCTAAAATTATTACTTTGGATGGAGATTTTGATGTGGAATGTAACTCACTAAAGGATATGTTTCTAGCCCTGCCTACCCTACTGATTCAATAGATTCACTTACTGAAGAGGTTAAGAGTAAGAGAAGGTCAGGCTTTTACACCCTGATCTTAGGCTTAGGGGTCGACTCTCTGCTTATATCAAGTGAAATACTAGGGATGGATGTTAACATGGATAGTCCAGTTACACAAGTTGATTTTACCCTTAGCCTAGCTACTACTTATAATGTAGATAGTCATCTTGTACAGGACTTGGTTCGGAAAAACTGGAAGTGGCTAAGACGGGATCCAATTTTATTCAGTAAATTAGGCACTTCACCTAAAATCATTTATAGGAGAGGTTGTAATATCAAAAAACCTCTTGGAATCCAAGAGACCACAGTCGGCGAAGTATCCAGGGATCTTTAAGTTTGAATCCTACAATTTTTGCAGGTTCATAGAAGTTGGAAATACCTTTGAGGTGAATGACCATGTCTTTAGATTAAAAGAAGATACAACTGTAATTCAAAATTTGTAGTATATTTAGCAAAGTGAAAGTCTTGCCCAGTATTTTATATAGGTAAGACAGAGCATAAGCTCCGAGAGTGGGCGTAGAAACATCAGTACACCATTAACAAAAGGAAAATGGAGAACGCACTAGTTAAGCATATTGTAACATCCCCAAACCACAAATATAAGTTCAAGATAATTGACCATATTAAACATGACATCCAGGGCGGTCCCATCTCCCTGAAACTTGAAGAACTTGAACTTTATTGGCAACCTCAGTGCATATTATTTCCCAGGAATCAATGATGTGTTCGATTAGATGTCTACTTAAATTGAAAAGCTTAACTAGATGACAGAATGTACCTTTTAGTTGTGTTATATGAATTTTTTAATTCAGCTTTACTGATAATGCCCACTTTTAGTAATAACTAACTTTAGTGAATGTTATAGTATGTATATTAGATCCAGATTTCTCTGAATGATCATTTAAAACTGCGTATTATTAATTCAGCAAATAGCACAGTATGTACTTTAGATACAGAATTAGTTTAATATGGTTATTTATTGTTATTTATAATTATGTATAAATATCAGGTTATATTATTTTCATTGTCTCTAAGTACTATAACTGTATTTTAAACATTCATTCATACTTCCATAATTTTAAGTTTATTATCATAGCCAGTCAGTGTTGCAATGAAGTAGTATGATTCTTTTGTTAAAATATGAACGAGTATATAATTTCAGCAATTTACATGGCTCTATTATAAATAATTAACAGCAATTTAATGTGGTTCATATTTGATGAGATTGAGTATTTTTACACTTATTTTTATATACACTTTATATGTACATACCTTGAAGTATGGTAAGGATAGCTTAAAATAATTCTTTAAAGCAATTCCTTATATGCATTATTATTATTATTTCTAACACTACATATATTTTTTTTAATTTGATGTGGAATTTATTTATTATAGATGCCTTAAAAATGATTGCTTCAATCACTTTTTTTTAGAAAAGGCAGTATTGCCTTGATTTTAATGGCAGCATTGCATTGTGTACAGAACAAGAAGGATTCATTCTTGTAGCCGATGTCGTCTCAGCATGCGTGCCAATTGGCTTAAGCACTTCCTGGTATTTTATTTAAGTAAAAGATTGTATTTTGTATGTATGCATCTGAAGAATTTAATTTTATTAAACGAAAAGTGCTTTATGCACTTTATGACTAAGTTTTATGGTGTCGAGTTGCCAGCCCGGCACCCAACCTTCCACAGAAGGTGCACACACTCACGCCTCGGGCCAATTTAGAGTATCCAATCCACCTACAGCATGTCTTTGGGATGAGGGAGGAAACCAGAACACCCGGAAGAAACCCATGGAACCACAGGGAGGACATGCAGACTCCTCACAGAAGGCACCCCAGCCGAGGATCGAACCAGAGAAACTCTTGCTGTGAGGTGGCAATGCTAACTGCTGCACCACCACGACCACCCTCATGAGATGAATATCTACAGTATTTACTTATTATATATATCACATCACGAGATGAATATCTACAATATTTACTTATTATATATCTCACATCATGAGATGAATATCTACAATATTTACTTAGTATATATATCACATCACAAGACGAATATTTACAATATTTAGTTACTATATATATTACATCACAAGATGAATGTCTACAATATTTACTTATTATATATATTTCACATCACGAGATGAATATCTACAACATTTGCTTATTATATATATCATATCATGAGATATATCTACAGTATTTACTTATTATATATATCACATCACTTTAGTAAACATGAGATACTTGGCTGTTTGCTTTGCAAATTATATGATTGTATAATGTCTACGAGGACAGATTTTAGAAGTAAAGCAAAGGGCAAACAGGCATAGCAAAAACTTTGTCTAACAATGTGGCTTTAGTTAATAGTTTTAACAATTACCTATTAAGGTGTCACATTTACAGCCTCCATGGGACCCGATAACATCCCAGGCTGCATCCTACATGAATTCAGGCAGGAACTTGCAGCACCATTACGCGCCCTATTCAACCAAAGCCTGAGTACTGGCTTCGTCCCAGCTGAGTGGAGGGCAGCCACTGTCATCCCTTTGCACTAAGGTGGAGTGTCCACCAATCCAGGAAATTGTAGACCCATCAGCCTAACCAGCCTGATCTACAAGACCATGTAACAGATTATCATGGACCTCATTAACAAGGTCATTGGCAACCTTCAAGCACTCAATCCCACACAGTTTGGCTTCATCAAGGGGAGGTCATGTCTATTAAATTTGGTCGACTTTTTTGAGACAGTCACCGACTTGCACACCACCTACCTTGACCTGGTCAAAGCCTTTGACACTATTCCCCACTTGGGCATAATAGATAAACTCTCTCACCTAGGCATCAATCCATATGTTACCAGATGGGTAGCTAACTGGCTCACTGATAGAACCCATCTAGTCAAAATAGGGGAAAGCCACCTCAAGCAATAGACCTGTATCGAGTGGAGTATCCCAGGATTCGGTCCTGGGACCTCTGTTATTTCGGATATAATTTTCTGAGGTGCAGGCCAAAAAACAGTGGGCTATGGCTGACCAGGTTTGCAGATGACTGCAAGCTGGGTGCTGTCATCAAGTCCCCTAGTGATCTGAACATTCTCCAAGAGGGTCTCACCCAAACAAATGACTGGTGCCAGAAACATGGCCTCAAGTTGAATACCAAAAAATGAATTATCATTCCCTTTGGGGAGAGTGACGTCTCCACAAATTATCACATTAATAACAATGTCCTAAGCATGCAATCAGTCTTGAGGGATTTGGACACCCAGATTGGTAGCAACCTGACTTTTGACCACTATGTAGCTTCTATTGTACTGAAAGCTTTCTACATGGCCCACCTCATAAGTAAGAGTATCTTATCCAAAGGCAAAGAGGTCATAACATCCCTGCATTCTTCCCTTATAAGGCTCATTATTGAGTACAACACCCTGTTCAGTATGTACCTCGTAAAGCACATGCATCATCTGGAGAGACCACAGGGGTTCCTCACCAGGAGAATCCAGGGCCTCAAAAAACTTCCATACACAGATAGGTTAAAAGCCCTATCCCTCTACTCTGTTTCATACAGACAGTTACATCACCATAAATCTACAGTAAGTGGAGCCTTTTCTTCCAATACTGGTTCCAGTGATTCAGTATTAAATGTTTAGTTGTTGAAGAAGTCTGGTATAACATTTTTCTTGAAGAAATTTCAATTTTGTACAAAAAGAAACATACAAATCTCAAAATTTGTATGGAACTGAGAGCTTAGCTACTGAATGAAATAAATTGGAAGTGGTTTCTCTCCACTCATGGTACTATTAGACTACTTGTTGATAGTTGTGACATCAGAGATTATTAGTTTCCGATGGAAATCCCATTTCCTTAGGGATCCAGTATACCCTATACAGTATATTTTGATGATTTATTCCATTACATGGGGGCTTAAGAAATTTCTTAGCTAACTTCCTTTGAGATTTAAAAGATTTATGGGAATTAGGAGCTAAAAGCTCTTAATACTGATTAGAAATGATTGCATTTTTGATTTTTTTTTACCTAATCATACCAATGAACATATAAAGTACTTTGTATTTCATAATATGTAAAGTATTCGTTTATTTCATAAGTTTTGCCTGTTACTTAAACTGCACGCAGAAAAAAGTCAACTAATTTATAAGTCAACTAATTTAGAAACTCCTGCTTTAGCTATGACCCTAAACATTAACCAATAACCTTTTATTGAATTCTGTAATAATGCCCCAGTTAAAGTATTATATAACCAATAAAAGTGATAACTAAAAAATAATTGAATTATTATTCTAGTTAATATAAGGAGATAGCCAAAGAGACCATGACATATTTGGGCAATCAATAGTGTTAAGTTTGAAAGCTATATCTCATATTCATGTGTCAGTGGACCAACTATGAGTCAAATCAAAAACAGCTTTTTATGAGCCATTGGATGGATAGATTGGCTTGTCTGCTGCAATAAGCAAAGAAGAAAGAAAATTTGCTGAACTACTTACAGAGTACCTGTATTGTGCAAATTTGGTCTCCTGGCTGGAAGCCCAAGCTCAAAATGTCCATTCTGCAGTTGGTTCAATTTTAAACCAAGCATATTTGTGTGCATATTTTATACATGCACATATATAATCAAATATCCGCTGCTATAAGGAAGTAGTTTTTCATCACACAGCTTATATCTAAAGCTATAGTATCCAGGTCTAGGAATATAATTATTCCACTGTAATTGCTAAGTACCATGGAATTATTCCATGGTACTCAGCAATTATTAGGCTGATCATTAAGCATAATGCCCCTTTTGTTATGTACCTGTACAAACACTTGTCACAGCTGGAATGAACACAATGATTTCTCACTAAAAAAAAAAATAAAAATTGAGGACCTAAATTATAAAACCTATACTGACCATTTCAAAGCCTTGTCCCTTCTTCTCAGTGTCATACAGGCTATTGAGAGGTGACCTCTGCCTCACATATAAAACTTCAACAGACTCTATCCAGTCAGACCTATTACATATTTGCAAGTCTAATGATATCACAAACACCAGCTCAAGGGATCTCAATCGCTTTTGCAAAATAAATAAAACCTATTGGAGGGATAGATTGGTATCACGCAGAATGCAGCTTTTATGAAACTGTCTTCCACTCCACATAAAGCACGTACTTTTCTTGCTCTGTTCAAACCTAATTGGGTGAATGGATGTGTAATCACAAATCCACCTCTGGTATAGCACACTTGTTCCTCATGGACAGAAGAAACGTAAAAGTCCTAACGTAGCATTTTACTTCTCATCTCTAGGTTAATCATACACAAAATATAAAGGCTAAAATCTACCATGTGAGTGTAAGGATAGACTTTGTGTGTTTTTGGTAAAATTATTGATGTGCATTGATATGTACACCATGATGAAAATGCACATAATGTGACACTTTATATGGATAGAGAGTGCATGGCTGAAAATAAAAGGTATAATTATTAATTTCCATCCTGCAACTGAAATATGATTTTATTTTGTGACTAGTAAAGTTAGCTTAATTTAGATACACTACAACTGCAGTCATATTTATAGCACTATTTCCACAATTTACTGTAAGAGTTGTGAAGTTAATGCCATGTTAGGCAACTGCATTGCCATTATGCATAAAGAAGAAGGGTAGCCATTAAACCAGAGTGGTCATAAGAAATGTTAAATACTGCGACATAACAATGAATGCACATAATTGTTTAACTATTTAGAAATGCTGAATGATGTGTCTCCACAAGAAAATTGTAAGGGTTTTGAATAGCCTGTAATTCAGAATGAATATAACTATTGTATGCTTCCTGGAAACCTTATGGTGAACTCTTAATGCTCTGTCCAGCTGTTGCTTCAGCTCTGTATTTTCTCAGCAAGGTTCTATAGAAGGCCAATGTTGTGTAGTCCTTTTTTTTTAAATTTTTTCAAATAATGTTTCTATTAATAACTTTTATATTCTACCAGCTTGGACATATTCATAAGCTACCATCCAAATGTTCTTTAATTTCAATGACACATTGTACCATTTAAGGGTCATTATTATTTTAGAATGCAGTATTCAGTTCTAGCTAACAGTCCCCTGCTTCCCCTATGGCCTTATAATTACTTTACTCCTTTTTTTATTACATTTCTTTGGGAAAATTAAATATAATTCTTTCTGATTAAATTATGCCGATATTGTAGTTTATTATGGTGTTAGGATTTTTTATAATCATGTTTGCAAAGTGTGAATTATGCTACCATTTTTGAAGAAAGGAGGTCGCTTTCACCAAGTTCCCATTACAATGAAATGAGCCTGTGACATTTCTTGCAATAAACCCCTTTTAATGCTGTAGCATGCTCACCTCCTGTGGGCTTTCCTCATGATCTGCACTTTCTTGGAAGTGGTACTTCTGTGATTGAGTTGTGACTATAAACAGTCTTTTTTGGGGAGTGGGGGTTAGCCTATATCACTCTGTTATCACATGGGGAATGTAAGTGACAAAAATATGTAACATGCTCAACAACAACATTAATTGACACCTACAGCTAAATCCTTAGTTCATTTCCTTATACAAGGAATTCATATTTATACCTCCCAATCACCTATACAGTTTGTGCCATATGGAAATGTAATGCTAACATTTTAGAAGCAAGCATTAATTAGACCCATTCTCAAAACTTGAAAATCAGACTCTGCAAAGGATTTTAGACCATACATCTACTTTCTCCCCTATGTAAAATACTTGAAAAAGTAGTGTAGTCTTAGTTACAGGAGTAATCCAAACATATCCAGCATTTTCTCGCAAACAGTACAAACTCTGATCTGTGAGAAGTACAATGGCCACTTAATTCACCTTAACAGGACTCCAGGACATGCATTAAAGCAAATTAATAAGCTCTTTTAAAATACTCCATTTTTGTAGATCTGACAAAAGCCTTTGATCTGGTACATCACCTACTACTGCTTAACTCCCTCATCACAGCAGATCTAAGCAGTCAAGTCTTCATTTGGCTCACTGCCTTCCTAAATCATAGGCACTTTAAAGTTCAAGTAGCATCCACAACCTCACCCTCAGCCCCTTTCACCAAAGCAGGTCCACAAAGCTCCATGTTGTACCTTATACTACTCTTCCATTTCATAAAAACTCTATCTGTCAATGCCCCACATGTGCCCACAAAAGCAAAGCAGTCATGCAAAAATGCTTTAATGGCATTACAGTGGGTTTTGCCATTTGCTGTATTCACTCTGCAGTTATAGTTTATTTTTGACAGATCCTGAGCATGTGATAGGAACCCATCAAAAAATATTAACTAGGAGGTATGCCAGAAAATTTAAAGTCAGAGTATTTGTGATCAGAAGTGAAAAAGTGGCTAAACAAAGGTATACTAGCATTGACTAAAAGGCTTGGGAAAGATAAAGAAAAAAGTCTGAGTGCTTTTCAGGTGGAATACTGAACGACAGAATAATTTTATTTTGCTTTTTCTGATGTTACCTCATCTTCCAACTTAAATGATGTTGTGAAGATTCAGTTTGTTGTAGGACAAAGGCATACATCTCAACCTCTTAGCACTAGAAGTCTAGACAAAGCTTAACAAAATGGGGGGACAAAAGCCCCAAAATAGGGACACATTTTAAATACATCCCTTATAAACATAGAAAGTTGCTAAAATAACAGGATTTGTGTTAACAAACATTATCTGAAGGATATGAAGTCTGAAACTCAAATGCATGTCATCATTTAGTAACTTTAATCTTTAAATCACCTCGGCGATTTGTCAAAAAATGCAATTTTTATGAAGAACAGACCAAAAATATGAGGCAAAAATCTGGACATTTTGTGAAAATCTCTGCAGTTGAGAGGTATGGAAACGGAAAATGTAAAGGCTACTGCTGAAAGCAGCTGAGATGGTTCAAACCCTGCACTGAATGTAATGTAAAGGATACTGCTGAAAGCAGCTGAGATGGTTCAAACCCTGCACTGAATGTTATGTAAAGGATACTGCTGAAAGCAGCTGAGATGGTTCAAACCCTGCACTGAAAGTTATATAGAGGATACTGCTGAAAGCAGCTGAGATGGTTCATACCCTGCACTGAATGTTATATAGAGGATACTGCTGAAAGCAGATGAGATGGTTCATGCCCTGCACTGAATGTTATATAGAGGATACTGCTGAAAGCAGCTGAGATGGTTCATGCCCTGCACTGAATGTTATATAGAGGATACTGCTGAAAGCAGCTGAGATGGTTCATGCCCTGCACTGAATGTTATATAGAGGATACTGCTGAAAGCAGCTGAGATGGTTCATGCCCTGCACTGAATGTTATATAGAGGATACTGCTGAAAGCAGCTGAGATGGTTCAAACCCTGCACTGAATGTAATGTAAAGGATACTGCTGAAAGCAGCTGAGATGGTTCATGCCCTGCACTGAACGTTATATAGAGGATACTGCTGAAAGCAGCTGAGATGGTTCATGCCCTGCACTGAATGTTATGTAAAGGATACTGCTGAAAGCAGCTGAGATAATTCATGCCCTGCACTGAACGTTATATAGAGGATACTGCTGAAAGCAGCTGAGATGGTTCATGCCCTGCACTGAATGTTATATAGAGGATACTGCTGAAAGCAGCTGAGATGGTTCATACCCTGCACTGAATGTAATGTAAAGGATACTGCTGAAAGCAGCTGAGATGGTTCATGCCCTGCACTGAACGTTATATAGAGGATACTGCTGAAAGCAGCTGAGATGGTTCATGCCCTGCACTGAATGTTATATAGAGGATACTGCTGAAAGCAGCTGAGATGGTTCATGCCCTGCACTGAATGTTATATAGAGGATACTGCTGAAAGCAGCTGAGATGGTTCAAACCCTGCACTGAATGTAATGTAAAGGATACTGCTGAAAGCAGCTGAGATGGTTCATGCCCTGCACTGAATGTAATGTAAAGGATACTGCTGAAAGCAGCTGAGATGGTTCATGCCCTGCACTGAATGTAATGTAAAGGATACTGCTGAAAGCAGCTGAGATGGTTCATGCCCTGCACTGAACGTTATATAGAGGATACTGCTGAAAGCAGCTGAGATGGTTCATGCCCTGCACTGAATGTTATATAGAGGATACTGCTGAAAGCAGCTGAGATGGTTCATACCCTGCACTGAATGTAATGTAAAGGATACTGCTGAAAGCAGCTGAGATGGTTCATGCCCTGCACTGAACGTTATATAGAGGATACTGCTGAAAGCAGCTGAGATGGTTCATGCCCTGCACTGAATGTTATATAGAGGATACTGCTGAAAGCAGCTGAGATGGTTCATGCCCTGCACTGAACGTTATATAAAGGATACTGCTGAAAGCAGCTGAGATGGTTCATGCCCTGCACTGAATGTTATATAGAGGATACTGCTGAAAGCAGCTGAGATGGTTCATGCCCTGCACTGAATGTAATGTAAAGGATACTGCTGAAAGCAGCTGAGATGGTTCATGCCCTGCACTGAATGTTATATAGAGGATACTGCTGAAAACAGCTGAGATGGTTCAAACCCTGCACTGAATGTTATATAGAGGATACTGCTGAAAGCAGCTGAGATGGTTCATGCCCTGCACTGTATGTTATATAGAGGATACTGCTGAAAGCAGCTGAGATGGTTCATGCCCTGCACTGAATGTAATGTAAAGGATACTGCTGAAAGCAGCTGAGATGGTTCATGCCCTGCACTGAATGTTATATAGAGGATACTGCTGAAAGCAGCTGAGATGGTTCATGCCCTGCACTGAATGTAATGTAAAGGATACTGCTGAAAGCAGCTGAGATGGTTCATGCCCTGCACTGAATGTTATATAGAGGATACTGCTGAAAGCAGCTGAGATGGTTCATGCCCTGCACTGAATGTAATGTAAAGGATACTGCTGAAAGCAGCTGAGATGGTTCATGCCCTGCACTGAACGTTATATAAAGGATACTGCTGAAAGCAGCTGAGATGGTTCATGCCCTGCACTGAATGTAATGTAAAGGATACTGTTGAAAGCAGCTGAGATGGTTCATGCCCTGCACTGAGCGTTATATAGAGGATACTGCTGAAAGCAGCTGAGATGGTTCATGCCCTGCACTGAATGTTATATAGAGGATACTGCTGAAAGCAGCTGAGATGGTTCATGCCCTGCACTGAATGTAATGTAAAGGATACTGCTGAAAGCAGCTGAGATGGTTCATGCCCTGCACTGAACGTTATATAGAGGATACTGCTGAAAGCAGCTGAGATGGTTCATGCCCTGCACTGAACGTTATATAGAGGATACTGCTGAAAGCAGCTGAGATGGTTCATGCCCTGCACTGAATGTAATGTAAAGGATACTGCTGAAAGCAGCTGAGATGGTTCATGCCCTGCACTGAATGTTATATAGAGGATACTGCTGAAAGCAGCTGAGATGGTTCATGCCCTGCACTGAATGTAATGTAAAGGATACTGCTGAAAGCAGCTGAGATGGTTCATGCCCTGCACTGAATGTTATATAGAGGATACTGCTGAAAGCAGCTGAGATGGTTCATGCCCTGCACTGAATGTAATGTAAAGGATACTGCTGAAAGCAGCTGAGATGGTTCATGCCCTGCACTGAATGTTATATAGAGGATACTGCTGAAAGCAGCTGAGATGGTTCATGCCCTGCACTGAATGTAATGTAAAGGATACTGCTGAAAGCAGCTGAGATGGTTCATGCCCTGCACTGAATGTTATATAGAGGATACTGCTGAAAGCAGCTGAGATGGTTCATGCCCTGCACTGAATGTAATGTAAAGGATACTGCTGAAAGCAGCTGAGATGGTTCATGCCCTGCACTGAATGTTATGTAGAGGATACTGCTGAAAGCAGCTGAGATGGTTCATACCCTACACTGAATGTAATGTAAAGGATACTGCTGAAAGCAGCTGAGATGGTTCATGCCCTGCACTGAATGTAATGTAAAGGATACTGCTGAAAGCAGCTGAGATGGTTCATACCCTGCACTGAATGTTATGTAAAGGATACTGCTGAAAGCAGCTGAGATGGTTCATGCCCTGCACTGAATGTTATATAGAGGATACTGCTGAAAGCAGCTGAGATGGTTCATGCCCTGCACTGAATGTAATGTAAAGGATACTGCTGAAAGCAGCTGAGATGGTTCATGCCCTGCACTGAATGTTATGTAGAGGATACTGCTGAAAGCAGCTGAGATGGTTCATGCCCTGCACTGAATGTTATATAGAGGATACTGCTGAAAGCAGCTGAGATGGTTCATACCCTGCACTGAACGTTATATAGAGGATACTGCTGAAAGCAGCTGAGATGGTTCATGTCCTGCACTGAACGTTATATAGAGGATACTGCTGAAAGCAGCTGAGATGGTTCATGCCCTGCACTGAATGTAATGTAAAGGATACTGCTGAAAGCAGCTGAGATGGTTCATGCCCTGCACTGAATGTTATATAGAGGATACTGCTGAAAGCAGCTGAGATGGTTCATGCCCTGCACTGAATGTTATATAGAGGATACTGCTGAAAGCAGCTGAGATGGTTCATACCCTGCACTGAATGTAATGTAAAGGATACTGCTGAAAGCAGCTGAGATGGTTCATGCCCTGCACTGAATGTAATCTAAAGGATACTGCTGAAAGCAGCTGAGATGGTTCATGCCCTGCACTGAATGTAATGTAAAGGATACTGCTGAAAGCAGCTGAGATGTTTCATGCCCTGCACTGAATGTAATGTAAAGGATACTGCTGAAAGCAGCTGAGATGGTTCATGCCCTGCACTGAATGTTATATAGAGGATACTGCTGAAAGCAGCTGAGATGGTTCATACCCTGCACTGAATGTAATGTAAAGGATACTGCTGAAAGCAGCTGAGATGGTTCAAACCCTGCACTGAATGTTATGTAAAGGATACTGCTGAAAGCAGCTGAGATGGTTCATGCCCTGCACTGAATGTAATGTAAAGGATACTGCTGAAAGCAGCTGAGATGGTTCATGTCCTGCACTGAACGTTATATAAAGGATACTGCTGAAAGCAGCTGAGATGGTTCATGCCCTGCACTGAACGTTATATAGAGGATACTGCTGAAAGCAGCTGAGGTGGTTCATGCCCTGCACTGAATGTAATGTAAAGGATACTGCTGAAAGCAGCTGAGATGGTTCATGCCCTGCACTGAATGTTATATAGAGGATACTGCTGAAAGCAGCTGAGATGGTTCATGCCCTGCACTGAATGTAATGTAAAGGATACTGCTGAAAGCAGCTGAGATGGTTCATGCCCTGCACTGAATGTAATGTAAAGGATACTGCTGAAAGCAGCTGAGATGGTTCATGCCCTGCACTGAATGTTATATAGAGGATACTGCTGAAAGCAGCTGAGATGGTTCATACCCTGCACTGAATGCTATGTAAAGGATACTGCTGAAAGCAGCTGAGATGGTTCATGCCCTGCACTGAATGTTATATAGAGGATACTGCTGAAAGCAGCTGAGATGGTTCATGCCCTGCACTGAATGTAATGTAAAGGATACTGCTGAAAGCAGCTGAGATGGTTCATGCCCTGTGCTGAATGTAATGTAGAGGATACTGCTGAAAGCAGCTGAGATGGTTCATGCCCTGCACTGAATGTTATACAGAGGATACTGCTGAAAGCAGCTGAGATGGTTCATGCCCTGCACAGAATGTTATGTAAAGGATACTGCTGAAAGCAGCTGAGATGGTTCATGCCCTGCACTGTATGTTATATAGAGGATACTGCTGAAAGCAGCTGAGATGGTTCATGCCCTGCACTGAATGTAATGTAAAGGATACTGCTGAAAGCAGCTGAGATGGTTCATGCCCTGCACTGAACGTTATATAAAGGATACTGCTGAAAGCAGCTGAGATGGTTCATACCCTGCACTGAATGTTATATAGAGGATACTGCTGAAAGCAGCTGAGATGGTTCATGCCCTGCACTGAATGTTATATAGAGGAAACTGCTGAAAGCAGCTGAGATGGTTCATGCGCTGCACTGAATGTTATATAGAGGATACTGCTGAAAGCAGCTAAGATGGTTCATGCCCTGCACTGAGCGTTATATAGAGGATACTGCTGAAAGCAGCTGAGATGGTTCATATCCTGCACTGAATGTTATATAGAGGATACTGCTGAAAACAGCTGAGATGGTTCATACCCTGCACTGAATGTTATGTAGAGGATACTGCTGAAAGCAGCTGAGATGGTTCATGCCCTGCACTGTATGTTATATAGAGGATACTGCTGAAAGCAGCTGAGATGGTTCATGCCCTGCACTGAATGTTATATAGAGGATACTGCTGAAAGCAGCTGAGATGGTTCATGCCCTGCACTGAATGTAATGTAAAGGATACTGCTGAAAGCAGCTGAGATGGTTCAAACCCTGCACTGAATGTTATGTAAAGGATACTGCTGAAAGCAGCTGAGATGGTTCATGCCCTGCACTGAATGTTATATAGAGGATACTGCTGAAAGCAGCTGAGATGGTTCATGCGCTGCACTGAATGTTATATAGAGGATACTGCTGAAAGCAGCTGAGATGGTTCATGTCCTGCACTGAACGTTATATAGGGGATACTGCTGAAAGCAGCTGAGATGGTTCATGCCCTGCACTGAATGTAATGTAATGGATACTGCTGAAAGCAGCTGAGATGGTTCATGCCCTGCACTGAATGTTATATAGAGGATACTGCTGAAAGCAGCTGAGATGGTTCATGCCCTGCACTGAATGTAATGCAAAGGATACTGCTGAAAGCAGCTGAGATGGTTCATGCCCTGCACTGAACGTTATATAGAGGATACTGCTGAAAGCAGCTGAGATGGTTCATTCCCTGCACTGAACGTTATATAGAGGATACTGCTGAAAGCAGCTGAGATGGTTCATGTCCTGCACTGAACGTTATATAGAGGATACTGCTGAAAGCAGCTGAGATGGTTCATGTCCTGCACTGATCGTTATATAAAGGATACTGCTGAAAGCAGCTGAGATGGTTCAAACCCTGCACTGAATGTAATGTAAAGGATACTGCTGAAAGCAGCTGAGATGGTTCATGCCCTGCACTGAATGTTATATAGAGGATATTGCTGAAAGCAGCTGAGATGGTTCATGCCCTGCACTGAATGTTATATAGAGGATACTGCTGAAAGCAGCTGAGATGGTTCATGCCCTGCACTGAATGTAATGTAAAGGATACTGCTGAAAGCAGCTGAGATGGTTCATGCCCTGCACTGAATGTAATGTAAAGGATACTGCTGAAAGCAGCTGTGATGGTTCATGCCCTGCACTGAATGTAATGTAAAGGATACTGCTGAAAGCAGCTGAGATGGTTCATGCCCTGCACTGAACGTTATATAGAGGATACTGCTGAAAGCAGCTGAGATGGTTCATGCCCTGCACTGAACGTTATATAGAGGATACTGCTGAAAGCAGCTGAGATGGTTCATGCCCTGCACTGAATGTAATGTAAAGGATACTGCTGAAAGCAGCTGAGATGGTTCATGCCCTGCACTGAATGTTATATAGAGGATACTGCTGAAAGCAGCTGAGATGGTTCATGCCCTGCACTGAATGTAATGTAAAGGATACTGCTGAAAGCAGCTGAGATGGTTCATGCCCTGCACTGAATGTAATGTAAAGGATACTGCTGAAAGCAGCTGAGATGGTTCATGCCCTGCACTGAATGTTATATAGAGGATACTGCTGAAAGCAGCTGAGATGGTTCATGCCCTGCACTGAATGTAATGTAAAGGATACTGCTGAAAGCAGCTGAGATGGTTCATGCCCTGCACTGAATGTTATATAGAGGATACTGCTGAAAGCAGCTGAGATGGTTCATGCCCTGCACTGAATGTAATGTAAAGGATACTGCTGAAAGCAGCTGAAGATGGTTCATGCCCTGCACTGAATGTTATGTAGAGGATACTGCTGAAAGCAGCTGAGATGGTTCATGCCCTGCACTGAATGTTATATAGAGGATACTGCTGAAAGCAGCTGAGATGGTTCATACCCTGCACTGAACGTTATATAGAGGATACTGCTGAAAGCAGCTGAGATGGTTCATGTCCTGCACTGAACGTTATATAGAGGATACTGCTGAAAGCAGCTGAGATGGTTCATGCCCTGCACTGAATGTAATGTAAAGGATACTGCTGAAAGCAGCTGAGATGGTTCATGCCCTGCACTGAATGTTATATAGAGGATACTGCTGAAAGCAGCTGAGATGATTCATGCCCTGCACTGAATGTTATATAGAGGATACTGCTGAAAGCAGCTGAGATGGTTCATACCCTGCACTGAATGTAATGTAAAGGATACTGCTGAAAGCAGCTGAGATGGTTCATGCCCTGCACTGAATGTAATCTAAAGGATACTGCTGAAAGCAGCTGAGATGGTTCATGCCCTGCACTGAATGTAATCTAAAGGATACTGCTGAAAGCAGCTGAGATGGTTCATGCCCTGCACTGAATGTAATCTAAAGGATACTGCTGAAAGCAGCTGAGATGGTTCATGCCCTGCACTGAATGTTATATAGAGGATACTGCTGAAAGCAGCTGAGATGGTTCATGCCCTGCACTGAATGTTATATAGAGGATACTGCTGAAAGCAGCTGAGATGGTTCATGCCCTGCACTGAATGTAATGTAAAGGATACTGCTGAAAGCAGCTGAGATGGTTCATGCCCTGCACTGAATGTTATATAGAGGATACTGCTGAAAGCAGCTGAGATGGTTCATACCCTACACTGAATGTAATGTAAAGGATACTGCTGAAAGCAGCTGAGATGGTTCAACCCCTGCACTGAATGTTATGTAAAGGATACTGCTGAAAGCAGATGAGATGGTTCATGCCCTGCACTGAATGTAATGTAAAGGATACTGCTGAAAGCAGCTGAGATGGTTCATGTCCTGCACTGAACGTTATATAAAGGATACTGCTGAAAGCAGCTGAGATGGTTCATGCCCTGCACTGAACGTTATATAGAGGATACTGCTGAAAGCAGCTGAGATGGTTCATGCCCTGCACTGAATGTAATGTAAAGGATACTGCTGAATGCAGCTGAGATGGTTCATGCCCTGCACTGAATGTTATATAGAGGATACTGCTGAAAGCAGCTGAGATGGTTCATGCCCTGCACTGAATGTAATGTAAAGGATACTGCTGAAAGCAGCTGAGATGGTTCATGCCCTGCACTGAATGTAATGTAAAGGATACTGCTGAAAGCAGCTGAGATGGTTCATGCCCTGCACTGAATGTTATATAGAGGATACTGCTGAAAGCAGCTGAGATGGTTCATACCCTGCACTGAATGTTATGTAAAGGAGACTGCTGAAAGCAGCTGAGATGGTTCATGCCCTGCACTGAATGTTATATAGAGGATACTGCTGAAAGCAGCTGAGATGGTTCATGCCCTGCACTGAATGTAATGTAAAGGATACTGCTGAAAGCAGCTGAGATGGTTCATGCCCTGCGCTGAATGTTATGTAGAGGATACTGCTGAAAGCAGCTGAGATGGTTCATGCCCTGCACTGAATGTTATATAGAGGATACTGCTGAAAGCAGCTGAGATGGTTCATGCCCTGCACTGAATGTTATGTAAAGGATACTGCTGAAAGCAGCTGAGATGGTTCATGCCCTGCACTGTATGTTATATAGAGGATACTGCTGAAAGCAGCTGAGATGGTTCATGCCCTGCACTGAATGTAATGTAAAGGATACTGCTGAAAGCAGGTGAGATGGTTCATGCCCTGCACTGAACGTTATATAAAGGATACTGCTGAAAGCAGCTGAGATGGTTCATACCCTGCACTGAATGTTATATAGAGGATACTGCTGAAAGCAGCTGAGATGGTTCATGCCCTGCACTGAATGTTATTTAGAGGAAACTGCTGAAAACAGCTGAGATGGTTCATGCGCTGCACTGAATGTTATATAGAGGATACTGCTGAAAGCAGCTAAGATGGTTCATGCCCTGCACTGAGCGTTATATAGAGGATACTGCTGAAAGCAGCTGAGATGGTTCATATCCTGCACTGAATGTTATATAGAGGATACTGCTGAAAACAGCTGAGATGGTTCATACCCTGCACTGAATGTTATGTAGAGGATACTGCTGAAAGCAGCTGACATGGTTCATGCCCTGCAATGTATGTTATATAGAGGATACTGCTGAAAGCAGCTGAGATGGTTCATGCCCTGCACTGAATGTTATATAGAGGATACTGCTGAAAGCAGCTGAGATGGTTCATGCCCTGCACTGAATGTAATGTAAAGGATACTGCTGAAAGCAGCTGAGATGGTTCAAACCCTGCACTGAATGTTATGTAAAGGATACTGCTGAAAGCAGCTGAGATGGTTCATGCCCTGCACTGAATGTTATATAGAGGATACTGCTGAAAGCAGCTGAGATGGTTCATGCCCTGCACTGAATGTAATGTAAAGGATACTGCTGAAAGCAGCTGAGATGGTTCATGCCCTGCACTGAATGTAATCTAAAGGATACTGCTGAAAGCAGCTGAGATGGTTCATGCCCTGCACTGAATGTTATATAGAGGATACTGCTGAAAGCAGCTGAGATGGTTCATGCGCTGCACTGAATGTTATATAGAGGATACTGCTGAAAGCAGCTGAGATGGTTCATGTCCTGCACTGAACGTTATATAGGGGATACTGCTGAAAGCAGCTGAGATGGTTCATGCCCTGCACTGAATGTAATGTAAAGGATACTGCTGAAAGCAGCTGAGATGGTTCATGCCCTGCACTGAATGTTATATAGAGGATACTGCTGAAAGCAGCTGAGATGGTTCATGCCCTGCACTGAATGTAATGCAAAGGATACTGCTGAAAGCAGCTGAGATGGTTCATGCCCTGCACTGAACGTTATATAGAGGATACTGCTGAAAGCAGCTGAGATGGTTCATTCCCTGCACTGAACGTTATATAGAGGATACTGCTGAAAGCAGCTGAGATGGTTCATGTCCTGCACTGAACGTTATATAGAGGATACTGCTGAAAGCAGCTGAGATGGTTCATGTCCTGCACTGAACGTTATATAGAGGATACTGCTGAAAGCAGCTGAGATGGTTCATACCCTGCACTGAATGTTATGTAAAGGATACTGCTGAAAGCAGCTGAGATGGTTCATGCCCTGCACTGAATGTTATATAGAGGATACTGCTGAAAGCAGCTGAGATGATTCATGCCCTGCACTGAATGTAATGTAAAGGATACTGCTGAAAGCAGCTGAGATGGTTCATGCCCTGCACTGAATGTTATGTAAAGGATACTGCTGAAAGCAGCTGAGATGGTTCATGCCCTGCACTGAATGTTATATAGAGGATACTGCTGAAAGCAGCTGAGATGGTTCATGCCCTGCACTGAATGTAATGTAAAGGATACTGCTGAAAGCAGCTGAGATGGTTCATGCCCTGCACTGAATGTTATATAGAGGATACTGCTGAAAACAGCTGAGATGGTTCATGCCCTGCACTGAATGTAATGTAAAGGATACTGCTGAAAGCAGCTGAGATGTTTCATGCCCTGCACTGAACTTTATATAGAGGATACTGCTGAAAGCCGCTGAGATGGTTCATGCCCTGCAATGAACGTTATATAGAGGATACTGCTGAAAGCAGCTGAGATGGTTCATGTCCTGTACTGAACGTTATATAGAGGATACTGCTGAAAGCAGCTAAGATGGTTCATGTCCTGCACTGAACGTTATATAAAGGATGCTGCTGAAAGCAGCTGAGATGGTTCATGCCCTGCACTGAACGTTATATAGAGGATACTGCTGAAAACAGCTGAGATGGTTCATGCCCTGCACTGAACGTTATATAGAGGATACTGCTGAAAGCAGCTGAGATGGTTCATACCCTGCACTGAATGTTATGTAGAGGATACTGCTGAAAGCAGCTGAGATGGTTCATGCCCTGCACTGAATGTAATCTAAAAGATACTGCTGAAAGCAGCTAAGATGGTTCATGCCCTGCACTGAATGTAATGTAAAGGATACTGCTGAAAGCAGCTGAGATGGTTCATGCCCTGCACTGAATGTTATATAGAGGATACTGCTGAAAGCAGCTGAGATGGTTCATGCCCTGCACTGAACGTTATATAGAGGATACTGCTGAAAGCAGCTGAGATGGTTCATGCCCTGCACTGAACGTTATATAGAGGATACTGCTGAAAGCAGCTGAGATGGTTCATACCCTGCACTGAATGTTATGTAAAGGATACTGCTAAAAGCAGCTGAGATGGTTCATGCCCTGCACTGAATGTAATCTAAAGGATACTGCTGAAAGCAGCTGAGATGGTTCATGCCCTGCACTGAATGTAATGTAAAGGATACTGCTGAAAGCAGCTGAGATGGTTCATGCCCTGCACTGAACGTTATATAGAGGATACTGCTGAAAGCAGCTGAGATGGTTCATACCCTGCACTGAACGTTATATAGAGGATACTGCTGAAAGCAGCTGAGATGGTTCATGTCCTGCACTGAACGTTATATAGAGGATACTGCTGAAAGCAGCTGAGATGGTTCATGCCCTGCACTGAATGTAATGTAAAGGATACTGCTGAAAGCAGCTGAGATGGTTCATGCCCTGCACTGAATGTTATATAGAGGATACTGCTGAAAGCAGCTGAGATGGTTCATGCCCTGCACTGAACGTTATATAGAGGATACTGCTGAAAGCAGCTGAGATGGTTCATGCCCTGCACTGAACGTTATATAGAGGATACTGCTGAAAGCAGCTGAGATCGTTCATGCCCTTCACTGAATGTTATATAAAGGATACTGCTGAAAGCAGCTGAGATGGTTCATGCCCTGCACTGAACATTATATAGAGGATACTGCTGAAAGCAGCTGAGATGGTTCATGCCCTGCACTGAACGTTATATAGAGGATACTGCTGAAAGCAGCTGAGATGGTTCATGCCCTGCACTGAACATTATATAGAGGATACTGCTGAAAGCAGCTGAGATGGTTCATACCCTGCACTGAATGTTATGTAAAGGATACTGCTAAAAGCAGCTGAGATGGTTCATGCCCTGCACTGAATGTAATCTAAAGGATACTGCTGAAAGCAGCTGAGATGGTTCATGCCCTGCACTGAATGTAATGTAAAGGATACTGCTGAAAGCAGCTGAGATGGTTCATGCCCTGCACTGAACGTTATATAGAGGATACTGCTGAAAGCAGCTGAGATGGTTCATACCCTGCACTGAACGTTATATAGAGGATACTGCTGAAAGCAGCTGAGATGGTTCATGTCCTGCACTGAACGTTATATAGAGGATACTGCTGAAAGCAGCTGAGATGGTTCATGCCCTGCACTGAATGTAATGTAAAGGATACTGCTGAAAGCAGCTGAGATGGTTCATGCCCTGCACTGAATGTTATATAGAGGATACTGCTGAAAGCAGCTGAGATGGTTCATGCCCTGCACTGAACGTTATATAGAGGACACTGCTGAAAGCAGCTGAGATGGTTCATGCCCTGCACTGAACGTTATATAGAGGATACTGCTGAAAGCAGCTGAGATCGTTCATGCCCTTCACTGAATGTTATATAAAGGATACTGCTGAAAGCAGCTGAGATGGTTCATGCCCTGCACTGAACATTATATAGAGGATACTGCTGAAAGCAGCTGAGATGGTTCATGCCCTGCACTGAACGTTATATAGAGGATACTGCTGAAAGCAGCTGAGATGGTTCATGCCCTGGACTGAATGTTATACTTATCTTATGTTACTTTATATTATGTCAGACAATGCTACAGTGAGGTATGCTGTTATGACTGCAGAAATTGCTTAGTCATGTAGGAATCCGTGAACAGATAGAAAAAGCAGATATGAATGAGACATTTAAATTCTATAAAGCATAAATAAAAAGCCTGTGATCTTTTACAGTATTGGTGTGAATAACAGCAAAGTCTACAATTTAATGCTTCAGAGTGATACCTAAGTGACTAACTCAGCATGCAGTTGGTCATTCAGTGACCTTACAAGAATGGGAAAACACTCCAGCTTACGTAAAATCAGAGCCAAAAGTATTTTTCTGCATGCCTGAAAAGAATAGTTGTGTAAAATCTTACCATAACCATAGATGTCCTTCTTTTCCATGTTGCAGTATTCAAGGTGTGGGATTTCCTGCCCTCAGGCGACTCGTACTTCGGTTTCTGTACAGTAGCTTCAGCTTGGGTGCTGTAGTGTGCATGGGAAGTCACACATACGGCCATAAACCAAGGGCCTTAAATGTGATGTCTGCACGCACACTCCTTAGAACATGAAGGCCATCAGGCAGAGAATAAGGCCCAGCAGGAGGTGTGCCAGTTGGTTACAGGTGTATAACTTGGAGACCTACTGAAATGTAGGTAGTACAGAAAGGTATAAGACTAGGGGGTGCTGGTGGGTGGGAAGGAATACTGCAACATGGAAGAGCAGGACTTCTATGGTTATGGTAAGATTTTACGCAACTATTCTATGTCCTTCTATTCCTGTGTTGCAGTATTCTAGGTGTCAGAACGTACCACAGCTTAAGAGGAGGAAATGGAGGTGGTAGAAGCAGAGGGTTCTACAAGACAATGCAGGATTGCTCTGGCAAATCTTGTTCTAGCTCTGGAAACTTGATCCAATTTGTAATGTTTGGTGAAGGTGTGGATAGTGGCCCAGGTGGCTGCTTCCAAAATGGATGCTGTGTCTAGTCCTTTCATGAAGGCCCTTGAGGTGGCCACAGCTCTAGTGGACTGGGCCTTGATTCCCATTGGGGGTTCCTTTCCATGGTGAGAGTAGCAGAAGCAAATAGCTTTCCTGATCCAGCATGCAATGGTTTGCTTGGAGACTGCCTTGCCCAGGGCTGTGGGGTGGAGGGAGACAAAGAGCTAGTTAGTATTTCTGATGGTCTTGGTCTTGTCCAGGTAGAATCTAAGTTGTCTGTGCACATCCAGGGAATGCAGTATCCTCTCCCCTTCATTACTGGGTGAGGGAAAAAAGGTGGGCAGATGAATGGATTGGTTAACAGAGAGATCATTGACCACTTTAGGCATAAAGGAGGGGTTGGTTTGCAAGGACACCCTGTCTTTGTGGAAGACAGTGTAGGGGGGACAGGCCATTAGAGCCTACAGTTCTAATACTCTTCTGGCTGAAGTGATAGCCACTAGAAGGACCATCTTCCATGTACACATCTTTAAGGAGGAAGGCCCGTCAGGTTCAAAGGGATGTTGGGTTCATTTCTGAAAGATGTAGTTAAGGTCCCAAGGCAGAGGGATAGGTTTCCTAAGTGGTTTCATGTACATGACCTCTTTAAGGAAGAGATTTACATCGAACCTGGCTAGCAAGGGGGGTTCCAGGGGCAGGCAGGCTGATATGGCCGAGAGATGAAATTTTACAGAAGAATAAGAAAGGTCATTTTTTTATCAGTTGACACAAGTAGTTTAGAACCAGGGAAACCTTGGTTTTTGCAGACACCATTTTGCAAATCTTTCCCATTTAGCCAGGTAAAATTTTCTGGTGGTAGGTTTCCTTGCCTCCCTTAGGAGTGAAAGCACGTCTTCTGAGTAGTGGTGTCTGAAAGGAATCAAAAGTTTATCACCCACAAAGTCAAGGGCAACATCTGTACCTGTGGGTGTAGGAGAGTTCCTTTGTCTTGTGACAGTAGGTCCACCTTGTAGGGTAACTTGAAATGATTGCCCTTGGCTAGTTTGAGAAGAGGGGGAACCAGTGCTGCCTTGGCCAGTAGGGAGTCACTAACAAGATTTTTGGTTTGTCCTTCTGGATTTTCAGGAGGGCTTTCTGAATCAGTGGGAATGGGGGGAAGGCATAAAGAAACTTCCCCTCCCAAGAGATGTGAAAGCATCCACTCTCCATGCTAGAGGGGAGTGGGTTTTTGTGCAGATGTTCTGCAGTTGCCTGTTCTGGGGGGAGGCAAACAGGTATATTTGTGGAGCACCCCACCAGTGGACTATGTTTTAGAAGACCTCCTTGCTCAGCATCCATTCTTGTTGATGTGAGGAGGTCCTGCTCAAGAGGTCTGCTTGGTGGTTGTCCTGTGAGGGGATGAGGATTGCCTGCAGGACTAAGTTGAGCTGAGAGGCTAAGTCCCATATCAGCAGGGATAGACTGCACAGCTGATAGGCCTTTGTTCCTCCCTGCTTGTTGATGTACCACATCACCGTGGTATTTTCGGTGACAATCTGGAGCACCCCTGGAACCAGAAGGGGGGGTGAAGGTCTCTAGAGCTGAGAAAACTGCTGTCATTTCCCTGATATTGATGTGTTTGGCCTGAAGAGAGGGATGCCATTCTCCTGAATCTTGTAAGAGGCCAAAGTTGCTCCCCAACCTGAATCTGTAGCATCTGCGTGCATAACTTGGGTTGGGGTGGGTAGTTGTAGTGGGAGCCCTGGGTTCAGTTGCACTTGCTGGATCCACCAACTCATTTCTGTTTTCAGACAGGGAAGGAGGGTGATGGCCTGCTGTAGGGGATGTAGGTGCGGGGACCAGGTGTTCTTCAGGAACCACTGCAGCTTGCACATGTGCATTCTTGCCAGAGGTAGCATGAGGATGGTTTCTGCCATCAAATCCAGGAGGCGAAGAAAATGCCTTGCCATCACCTTTTGGGATAGTAGAGCTTCCTGGAAGTTGGAAGTTAAAGACAGAACCTTGTCCTGAGGTAGAAAGGCCTTGATTGTGCCTGTTCTGATTCCACAGCCGAGGAAAATCTTATCCTGGCTTGGGATCAGAGAGAATTTGGGGAAGTTGTTGGTGAATCCTAGGTTCTGCAGAAGGGACATGGTGAAATGTAGATGCTTTAGCAGAGCATCCCTGGACTCTGCCAGAATCAGGATGTCATCTAGATAACGGTAAAGTTGTATCCCTTGAGTTCTGCAGAAGGCAATGGCAGGGTCCAGGCACTTTGTAAAGACCCTGGGGGCTCTTGATAAACCAAAGGGCAAGGCAGTAAATTGGAAATGAGAGGAAGGGCCAGAGAAATGCAGGAATTATCTGTGGGAACTCCTAATGGGTATGTGCAGGTAGGCTTCCTTTAGGTCTAGGGTGACCATGAAGGCCTTGGCTGGAATTAGAGGCAGCAAGGTGGGGAGAGAGAGCATTTTGAAAGAGGGTACCTGAAGATGTAGGTTTAGAAAGGACAGATCAAAGATGGGTCTTCAGGGGCCATCTTTTTTGGAGAACAGGAAGAGATGGGAGTAAAACCCTTTTCCTTCTTGTCCTGGAGGAATAGGCTGTATGGTGCCCAGCTGTAGAAGATCTGCCAGAACATGTGGCATGAGATAGACCTGTTTTTTGTGGAGGGAAGGGATGCCTCTTCTGGGTGGCTTCTCTTTCCAGGATAGGAAGTACCCTTTTTGGATAATATTTAAGATCCACTGGTCTGAAGTGATGAATTGCCAAAGGGGGAGACAGTGGGAAAGGCGGGCTGAGAGGGCGAGGTGGGCAAGGCAGTCATGCATTACTGGGGCCTCCTCTGTCCTGAAAGGGCCATCTGGGTTGCTGTGGTGGAGTAGAGGATCTGGAGTTAGTAGGTCTTCTGGCCCCTCTCCTGGACCTGTAAGAGGAGGGCTGTGGAGTATGTCTTACAAATGTGGCTTTAGCAGGGTAATTCCTGTAATACTTGGGTATGGGTGACACCAGCAGGTGCTTAATGTCATGGAGCTCTTTGCTTTTTTCTTGTAGATGTTTAAAAAGGTCAGCAGATTGTTTTCCGAACAGCACATTGTGGTCCAGAGGGGCGTCTAGGATTTTAGCCTTGAAGTCCTCGGGGAGGTTCTGGAGTCTTAGCCATGAGTACCTCCTGAGGGCTGAAGCAGATGCTGCAGACCTGGCAGATGCTTCTGCAGCATCATAGCTGCACCTTATGGAGTGCCTGGCTACCTGTTGGGCCAAGGAAAGTTTGGATGAGATGTCTGTCTTGCTGGGACTGTCAGGCAAAGAAGCCAGCATGGAGGAGGCTTGAGAGACCAAGTGCAATGCATACTTGGTCATGTGGGTCTGATAATTTATGGCTCTGAAAGCCAAAGTAGAATAAGTATATGCTTTCTTCCCCATCCTATCCATGTACTTACTGAAGGAGTGGCTCGTGCTATAGGACTGCAGCTCCCCCCCACCTGTAGAAAGAAAAAAAAAAGAAATAAAAACAATCTGTGAGTCCCGAACTCCATGCATCCATGCTGGAGTTCCTCACAGAACTCCAGACTGCTGTTTTCATCACTGCACAGACTTCTGGGCTGCAGGGCAGACATGCCTTCTCCCCTATCCACACTGCTGTGTTAGGCAGTCCTGAGAGGGGAGAAAGGCATCTCTGCCCTGCAGGCCCAGAAGTCTGTGCAGTGACAACCACACTGCATCACCTGCAGGCTAGAGCCTCTAGCCTACTCTTGAGGAGCCAGGAAACCAGCCATTAGCTCCAGCTACTCTCACAGGCAACTGGATTAGCAAAGGACTGCTGTGGTGGATGGTGTGTGTGTGAAATGCCCCAGTTATTATACTGGTGGCTAGAGAATACTGAGGCTTGAACCCTGTACCTTGGATGTAGGCGGCAAGTGCCTGAATTCCCTGCCCACCACCATTTGTAAAAAAAATTTGCAGATTTTTGCCTCATATTTGTTCTGTTCCTCATAAAATCTGTGATTTCTGTATGTTTGTTTTTCCTTGTAAATTCAGTAGTGCAGTGGTGCACTGGTAGCATTGTTGCCCTACAGCTACAGGTTCTCTAGTTTGATTCTTGACTGGGGTGCCTTCTGTGTGGAGTCTGCATGTCCTCCCATCTTAAAAAGACGTGTCTGGATTGTTTCTCCCTGCTCTGCTGAAAATTGGCTTTTAATCCAAGTCAGACTTTCCTGGTTAAGAAATGTTACATAAAATTAACAGGCATTTGAATTTCAGACTTCATATTCTTCAGAAAGTACATGGTAACACAAAACCTTTTATTCTAGCAATTTTCTAAGTTTATAACATAGATATTTGAAGTGTGTCCCTATTTTTGGGACTGTATTCCCCCATTATTGGCTTCGCCCAGGTTTTTTGTGCTAAGGTTGAGAGCTATGGTGAGAACTGAATTCACTGATTATGTTTGGGGGCTGTATTCCCCCATTACTGGCTTTGTCCACATGTTTTTTGCTAAGAAGAGAGCTTTAGTGAGAACTGAATTCACTGAATATGTTTGGGGGCTGTATTCCCCCATTATTGGCTTTGTTCAGGTGTTTTGTGCTAAGAGGTTGACAGCTATGGTGAGAACTGAATTCACTAAATGGTAGCCATTTAAGTTTCAGTCTTCCTCTCTTTCACAAACTGATTTGGCATAGTGGTATATTGCTCTGACTGTTTTGCACAGGGTCCCCTGGGTTCAAGACTAGGCAGTGAAATGTATGGTGGTAACACAGCATTTTATTCTAGAAACTTTCCAACATTATGCAAGCGATATTTAAAATGTGTCCCTGGTTTTTGGGCTTTTGTCCCCCCCCCCCAATAAATTGTGGCTTTTTCCAGATTTCTTGTGCTGCAAAGTTCAGAGATACAGCTGAGTGTCGAGTAGAGTTTACAAGGAGCTGAGAGCTGCAGGGGAACAAAAGTTTAGTGCTGCTTATGCTAAAACTGCTCGCATTGTTAATAGCACAACAGGTAGTGTACTTGCTTTTGATTCAGAAGGCTGTATGGTCTACTCCCTCAGTAGGTAGATGCATTGCTGATACTGTACTACCTTGTAAAGGGAATGGATGCTGCAGTCCTTTTTGGCGAAGATACCTAGTAACTATGAACCTGTTATCAGTTTGCCATCCATTCCCTATTGCAATATTACTAGCTTATCATTTTTTTAATGCAACATAGGCAATTTATTCCTCAAGGGCAACAGAGACTTTATTTGTAGATGAAACAATGACATATAAAGCTGTTTGCTAGCAACAACCTCCTTCATTAGTTACAGATTTCTTTAATGTGGAATTATTTAGATGACTTTTACTTCTTCAGAGATTGTGCATATTTACTGATACTGGTGGACTGTAGAAGTTTGAATAGACTTTTATGATGGAAATGTTCTGAATTGGGGAGTTTTGTCATTATTGGTGCATGCATTTTGTTTCATTGTTCACTGCAAAAATGTTCAAAACAAATTTAAAATGCCCTCTAACAACTGTACTGTATTGTACAATGAATATTATGTAATACAATCAGGAAGGTGTATCAAAGAACATGTGCATGTTTCATGTTCAAGGGGCCTATGATTTGAAAACAGTCCAACGTTAATCTTTATCTATGAACCTATGAACCTGTGAACCTTTATCTGCCACTGGCAAAATGTATTTTCTTTGAATGTGGGTTTCAATGCTGTTTCAAGGGCAGAAAAGTTTTAATGCTAAGTCTATTTTCATTCTGAGACTGCATTGCTTTGTTTAGCAGATATCTATTAGGGTTTGTGCTGTAAAATGCAAAATAAAACTTTCAAATGAAATCCAAAATCATTGCAGAAGTAAAGCAGTATGCACATTACAGGATTTATGGTAAATGGGGCGAAATAACCAAGGAATGGAACATTGGAATGGCTGCAGAGGGAGGCTCCATTCGACCATGAGTTTGTGAGGGGTGAAGGGCAGCAAACTCAGACAGCCCCGGCTGAACCATACCTCTCAACTGTCCAGATTTTTGCAGAATGAATAGATTTTTGCTTCTTATTTTTGGCTTGTTCCTCACAAAATTTGTGGTTTTCTGGCAAATCATTTAGGAATGAAGTCACTAAATAATGACAGACATTGATTTTCAGATGTCATAACTTTCAGAAAAATGCATGCTAAAGCAAAACCTGTTATTCTATCAACTGTCTTATGTTTATACAAGAGCAGTGTTTAGTACTGTTTGTATGTTCCCCCAATATATTTAGCCTTGTCCAGATTTCCTGCATTAAGAGGTTGAGAGGTACGTGCAAATAAATAGATTTATAGAATTAGGAATATCCAAACCTCTCAACCGTCCCCAATTTTGGCTCAAAATGTTGCTCTCCCCCTAATAATCCCTCTGCAAAATGGCACTTTTGGAAGAAAAGGTGGAGGGTTTACAATTATATATAACTGTAATGATCAGAGTTATAGTTTGCTTTTATTTCAGAAATGCATGTAGATGCTCTTATTTTGTCAGCTGCTCAAGTTAACCGTAAAAATATTAAAAAGGTGTCCCTTCTTTGACAGGTTCCCAGCTGTATTGTGTGGCAATTTTATATTTTTGCATCACCTTTTTGGTCTGTTTTTCATAAAATTGTGGTTTTCTGGCAAATTAGTGGCAAATCATTCAAGACTGACACTAGAAAATAATGGCAGACATTTGAGTTTCAGATTTCATACCCTTCAGAAAATTCATACTAATGCAAGACCTAATACTATTCTATTATCTTTCTAAGTTTATAAGAGCAATATTAAAAAATTGTCCTTATTTTGGGCCTATGTCCCACTTCTGTGTATGGCTTTGTCCAGATTTCTTGCTCTGAGGTTGAGAGGTATGAATGTCAGAGCCATCACCGTCAGTCAGAGACATTTCAAATTGTGACATACTTATTGCACCCCACTCCCCATTGTAGTGGCTCTGGATGTGTCCAAGCTAGTCAATTAGCAGTTATGCAGTGTAAGTGTGCAGAGTATTCCCCAATCCAAGGTACAACTGCGGCTTTTCATCTGTCCTTGATTTGGCAGAATGTTCTGGTTTTCTGTCATATTTTTATACTGTTGATTTATGCTTCTTATTATTCAGAAAATGCATGCTGTTACAGTGCCCTGTTGCTCTGTGTTTAAGTATCAATGCATTAATCGCCATCAGGTAAGCTTGTCAGAGATTGTAAGATGCAAGTAAGCTTTAATAAGCGTACTGGTACAGCGGTAGCTTTGTTGCCTCACAGCAAGAGGTTCTCCTGTTCGATTCTCGGCTGGAGTGCCAAATGTGTGGAGTCTGCATGTCCTCCCCACGGTTTGACCTCCGAAAGACATGCGTGAATGGGTGTGCCTTCGCTGAAGGTTGGGCGTCGGGCTGGCAACTCGGCACCATAAAAATCGACTGCCAATTATTAGTGGACCGGAGTTCCGCTGTGGCGAACCCGAACTGGGAAAAGCCGAAAAGACAAACAAACTGTTAAAGAATTACCAACCTTGAAAGCCTTTTTGTTGTTGCCATGCAGAGAATATTTACATAACTAGATAACGTATAAGCCTTTGGTACTATATGACAGTATTTGTAATAAAGTACAGGATTACAGTATTTTCAGAAGCTCATTACATTTGTTGGAGACTTGCAGTCATCTTTACAGGCTTTACCTGTAAACTAAACAGAATGCCAATCTATCATGTGTGGTCCATAAATTGTGCAGTATTCCTTTAAGCAATTTATCTTGAGCTTGTTTCTTGTTTGCTGTTCATTTTTTACTTTGATCATGTCTTCCCCATGAAACAAGTAGATAGTTGTTGTCAGGCAGCAGGTCTTTTTTGGATAAACATTTTTCCAAGTGGGGGTATCACAGAGATTGCTACTTTCAGCATGTTACTTGGTAATTTTATAAAGCTGAATATAAATTATAATTAGAACTGCAGTGCAAGGAGAAGTGGCTTGAGTTGACTGCTGCTTGTTTTTTTTTTATACTTGATTTTGACTGGCATTCCAGTAATGTATTTAAAAAGTAATTTATTTTTTCATGACTCACAACCGTTGTGTTTCCATCTAGATATTAAGTAAGTTGTCATGTAGCCAATGCATTGAAATATTTTTTCTTCTACACTTCATTTTGTCTTGATTGTTCTCTCGTAATGACTGTTTGGCACCCAGGGCAGCGTATTTAATTAAAGTTCCAGTTGTTGTGGTTTTGAGCATAGCCCCACCTCTTTCTAGTTGACCACATCCCTTCCCATTGGCCCCCACCCATTTATCTGTCTCCTGCAGTCCCTCTTTAATTTGAAGTCATCAGCCACCACTGATTTACTGTCTTTGTCAGTGGGTAGTAGGGAGGCAGAAGGCAACAGTCTAGATTGCTTATCTGCTGTGGTGGCAATAACAGCTGGGTCTGCCAAGGGTAGCTTGATTAAGAATTTGTAGTCCTATGGTACTTTATAAAAGTGATCAGGATGCTTAGGGGCTGGTGGCTGGGAGTCAGGGGTCTTAGAGGCCACATTGAAGGCATCCAGGTAAGCAGGCAGAACAGGGGGAACTGCTGAAGGGGAGGGTGATTTCACTTGAAGCAGTTCAAATTACCTGTTTTGGGTGTCAATCATTTGGGAAGTGTCCCATTTAAAATAATCCTTCATCTTGATGATGGTCTCACCAAACGTAATGTCCTCAGGGGGAGAGTCCCCCTCCACAGATTCCTCATCCAGAGTAATATTCCTGGGGGGAGACAATCTGGGAAACATAAGAAATGGACTCCTCTGATGAAAAGAAAGAAGAGTCATGTTCTTCTTCCCTGACCTGGATGGGGGGGGGGAGCAGAGACAAGCCTAGGGCTCAGAAGAGGCAGGGTGGAAGTGGCTGAGAATGAAGGTCTAAGGGCCATGAAGGCCTGCATGAGAGAGGAAGTGAAGGCCAGCCAATCTGGTGTGACTTCTTTTTTTTTAAAACAAGTTTATTGTTTTTAACATACAAAATAAATATCATAACAATTTTATACAAGCAATTAAAATAGAAATAGTTATAACATTCAATAAAATAACCAAAGTATTTACAAAGACATCCACTACAAATCAAATCAATTGATCAAACTATAATGTCATGCTATTGAGACTAAGATTTTTTTAACAGGTTTTGTAAAGTATCCCATATAATATAATAAGATGTTTTTCTAGTAGTACTTGATTTTATTGTCATCAATTCCATATGACACACTTCAGTCATAACATTTTTAAATTCATTAAATGAAGGAGGGGTATCTGAAATCCAATTTCTGGTTATTATTTTTCTAGCCACTGCTAGAATAGACCATAATAAGGGAAGTTTAACTTTTTTAACACTTTTATGAACAGGTGTGTTAAATAATATAAGTGATTTAGAAACAATGAAATTATCTGTGAAAAGGGCCTGTAAAAAATCATTGATTAACTTCCAATATTCCTTCAATTTTATACAGTCATAAAACATATGTGCCCAATCAGCATTTATTTCTACATTACATCTTTTACATAAGTTGTCTTTATTATTTATTTTATTCATCGTTAAAGGTGTATAGAAGGATCTATGTAAAAATTTCCAAGTAAAAAGTCTCCAATTAATGGAAGAAGTAGTTTTATAAGCAGATTCCAATATATATTGTTTATCTTGTTGTTTTGGTGATTCACCATTAATGGAAATGAAATAATTCCAATAGGTATCTGAACTGTAATGAGTTTCTTCTCTGATAATTTTATGTATGCATGAGAGCTTACCTTTATCAGAAACTCTATGTTGTAAATTTAATATCAAGTAATCAATCAGTATTGGAACAGATTCTTTAACTGTTAAAGACATTAAATCAATTTTATTAATAAGATGTTGTCTAAAAGTCTGAATTTCTAACCAACATGTTTCTCTCAAATCAAATTCTTGCTTTAAGAAGTCTAAATTTTTTACTTTATTATCAGACAGCAACTGATACCAATACTTTAGATCATTCTCTGTGACTAAAAGAGTTCTTTCAGAGGTGGTTGACAAAAGCATACCTTGTGTATACATTATAGGGAATAGAATAAAATTCCATTCTTTATACTTAGGATGCATGAATATAAAATTACGATAACTGATAATAATGTTTAATGGGTAACTAACTATATATTTTGGTGTAATGGATGAAGTACAAAATTCTTTTTAGTAACCATAACATGGGGTTATTTACAATAATATTTTTATGTATTAAAGAGATTTTCATGAAGTGAATGCTAATTAGTTACCAGTAATCTTTCCATCTTGCAACATATGACTGATCTATTAACAAAGTAATAACTTTTATAATAGAAGAGATAGTATATAAATTAAAGTCTGGAAATGAAATGCCCCTTGAGACCAGCTATTAGTATGTTTCTTTAATGCAATCCTAGGTCTATTAGGTGCCCATAAGAAATTTAACATTAGTGAATTCAATTTCTTAATAATTATTTTGTAGGTGGGAGTATTATTGATTGTATTAAGTATAATATCTTAGGGAATACTATCATTTTAATAATTGTGAGTCTCTCTTCCATGGTAAAAAACATATTGTTCCAGCTATTGAAAAGATTTTATATATTAAGAAGACAGGTACTATAATTATTATGTATAATAGATTTGATATCTTTAGTTAATATTATACCTAAGTAAGTTATCTGACCTGAGTTGGGTATATATTAGTTAAAATCATTAATGAAGACATTTTTTCGTGTTTATATTGGTAATATTTTAGTTTTTTCTTCATTGAATATTAAACCAGAGATATTTTTAAAATCCATCATTTTATCAAATAAGGACTGCATAGAAGAGTTACATCAAGCTGATGTAATTAGAACATCATCTGCAAAAAGTTGAATTTTAGATATTGTATTTTCATCTATATCAAATCCCTCTATATCAGTACTGTTTCTGATCAAATAAGCCCAAGGCTCCATTATTAAAGTAAATAATAGTGGAGAGAGTGGACACCCTTGTTTTGTACCTTTTAAAATGGGTATTTTTTGTGAGACATATGTTCCTATCTTAATGTAAGCCAATGCTCCTTTATATAGATGTTCAATTAGATTTACAAATGCATCTGAGAAGTTTGTGCACTTCAGTAAGATAAACAAGTAGTCCCAACTTACTGAATCAAATGCTGAACTTATATCGAGACTAATAAGTGTTAAATCTTTCTTTTTCCTATTTGCAAAATCAATTAACGTTAAAGTTCTCCTTATATTATCAAAAGTATTTCTATTTACAATAAAGCCTGTCTGATCTATATCTATAATGCCTGGGATGATTGTCTTTAATCTATCAGCAAAAATACTCATAAACATTTTATAGTCAACATTAAGTAATGAAATAGGTCTATATGAAGTGCATCTGGTTGGGTCTTTATTGGGTTTTAAAATTGGTGAAATAAATGTGTATTGCCAAGATGGGGAGTTGTTAACTCATTTTGGTCCAAAATAAAACCTTATGTATTAATGAGTAAGTACTTTTGGGAAGAATTTTATAGATCTCTGGTATAATACCATCATTACCTGGTGCTTTGTTTGATTTAAGCTTGTTTATTTGTGTAATAACCTCTGTATATGAAATATTTTTATCCATTAGTTTAGTCTGTTGTTTATTAAGTTTTTTGTTCATGTTTGTAGTTATACATTTCTTTATTTTATCTTTAGGCTCCATGTTAATGTTATTATGATTAATTTTGTGAAAGTGATTTCTAAATTCATCTAATATTTCTGGTAAACTAGAAACATTCTTCTTTTTCCTTGGAGAAAATTTCTTTGATATGATTTTGTTTATTCAACCTTTTTGTTTTATTTTTAAGTCTATGTAAGTATTTGGGACTTATTGAGTAAGACAAAAACTTATACTTCTCTAATGTTATTTTAATTTTATGAGTTAAAATTTCTTTGAATTTCTCATTTAATTTATTTATTTCTTCAATGACTTTTTTGTCCATAATATTTTCTTTATTATTATGTTTGTATGAGTCTAATTTGCTTTGAATATCTAGTAATTCCTTGTCCCAAGATTTCCTTTTATTATTATACCATCTGATACTTTGTCCATATAAATATGATTTTAAAGCATCCCAAACATAAACAATGGAGACTTCAGGTGTATTGTTTAAGTCTAAAAAATGTTGCACTTCTGAAAGTATATAATCTTTATAGTCTTTTAGTTGAGTTAAGTATGCTGGTATCCTTTTGATCTGAACATTGTAAGTACTTTTTATCATAAACTCAAAGACAATTGAATTATGATCTGTATAGGACACGAAATGATTTTAGAATTAATTAAGTCTGTTACCATCTGGTTAGAAATAAAGACTCTATCTATTTTTGAATAAGTTTTATATCTGTTAGAAAAAAAAGTGTATGGTAATGATTTTGAATCTATCTGATTATTAATATCATTCAAATGATATAAATTAACAAAATCCTTTAAATGTTTTGCATTAGATGTAATTTTCCTTTTTCCTATAGTAGTAGTATCTTTTTCATGTAGGATACAATTAAAGTCATCTGCTAAAATAATATCTCCTAT
Source organism: Protopterus annectens (assembly GCF_019279795.1). Lineage (NCBI taxonomy): Eukaryota > Metazoa > Chordata > Ceratodontiformes > Protopteridae > Protopterus > Protopterus annectens. Next base: position 626,907,359 of record NC_056726.1, on the reverse strand, counting down.
AGAAAGTGATATGATCTTATTGAGATGGTGCTTCACTGTATTAATGCCAATTCCTGGTATCCAATATACATTGATTAATGTATATGTCTTTCCATTAATCTGTATTGTAACCATACAAAACATTCCTTTATCATCTTTATAAGACTTAATAGTTTTAGGTATGGGCATACTTTTATTCTATAAAATAGCCACTCCTCTTTTTTTCTGAGTGTGTTCTGAACTAACCAAGACTGTATATTTATTAGTGGCTAATTTATCAATATCCTTTTTCAGGAGATGTGTTTCTTGAAGGAATACTAAGTTGGCCCTATGCAAATTAATGTATCTCATTAAACTTGCCCTTTTACATGGGTTATTCAGTCCATTAATGTTTAAAGAAATTCCTTTTAGAGAAATAATTTTTATTTTATTTTATTTTTATTTTATTTTACATTTGTTGACCGGGCTAGTCCAGCTGGATAATTTCCATTTTCAGTGGAGGCCCGGGGAGAAAAGCTCCACAGATTAAAACAAGGTTATACAAATTGAAGATTTACAATAAGTTCCTGTGACATAGACATTGAGTTACCATGGATACTTAATAGTCTAGATCAGGAAAAATAGAACACATATAGTGCTATCTACGTATTGAGAAAGGCATTAATTCTTTTTAAAACTCACTCCCTTCAGGTCATTTCATACATATTAGTGTATATACAATTTTTTTTTTTTTTTTTGAGAACAGTAGAAACTGTACAGTCATTAGGTTGTTTGAGATCACAGAGAAAGATTGCAGTTTAGAAATAAGGAAGTATGATAGTAGAAGGCATAAGGTTTATTAGTCTGGATTGGTACAAGAGCAGAGCCAGAAGTTTTTAAGATGTGCAAGAAGTTGTTTTTTAAAAAGATCAAAGGAGCCTATAGAGGTAATGTGTGAGGGGAGGTTATTCCATATTTTGCCTACTGAGTTGGAAAAAAGGCAGTTACCTGCAGAATTGGTAATTCGAGTTGTGTTGACTTGAAGCTTTTCAGCAGAACGTAGTTGTTTCAAGTTATTATAAGGGATCAAGAGGTTACTGAGAGCAGGTGTTTTAGATGGTTGATATAATATGTTATGTGTTATTAAGAGTTGTTGATATATAATCTTGTTAGTAATCTTGTCATTTAGCTTTTATAAACATATAAAACATATAATCAGAATAACAATTAACAAAATAAATGATATTATACCTCCTCCTTTAGGTGTACCATTAATTATAGCTGTATTTATTGAAAATCTTATGGGATTTTGTATAAGATTCACTTTTATTTGTAGTGACAATGAGTTTATAAAATGTGTTGTGGATGTCAGAACTATATACAAACAACAATAAACAGGTGAAAATAATATTAGGATTAAACATTGCACCCAGCCTGGAGTTAAGAACTCCAACTTTGAGTAGCACATACCACTCAAGTTATCCCCCTATCCTAAGCAGCAGTACCTCAGCTGCCACCATATCAATTCAATACTAACTATTATTAACTAAAGTTAACCTCATTTAATTAGATTATCTAGTAAGACAAAGCTAAACAATTTATAAATCAGCTTCATATAAACAAATAAGAACATTTAGAAACAGCTCATATTACTATGTACATCTATTTTGTAAAATACACTCATAATCAAAATAGCATTCTAATAAACTTGATAATGGGAACCGAGAAGAGAGAGAGAGAGAGAGAGAGAGAGAGAGAAAAAAGGGGCATATCTATATATTAGTTTATTAAAAGTTTGTAAAAATAAGTTCTTATGTTCATTTGGATTCAATAACTTAGGCTATTATGGTTCAGACATTACATATATTAAGGTATTCCTACTTTCTGCCATAGAAATGCAGTTAACAGTTTTAAAAACTTTAAATTACTTGCACCAAAGCTTTCTTCTCATACTTATTATTGCCAGTAAATAAAATATTTATACTCATACATATGTTTACAAATCATACTGCACAGCAATGTAAATTCCTAGTTATACATAAATCATTGTGAAGAAAGCCATCTGTATTTTATATATCTGAACTGCTGCTTTACAATATGTCACATGACAGTTTCTTCTAAGATATAATCATAATGATACTTGTGCTTGTCAATTAGATAAGTCAAATGATTTATAACATTATATATGTTTAAATCATAAGTATTTATATACAATAATATGTTGCAGTCATGTAAGCTTTCAAAAACATGTGTATATATGTTTTACCTTCTATGCCTTCTAAAATATCTCACTTGCTTACTATGGCATACTGAATCATTTAAAATCATTATAACTTTCATATTTTATAAATTACATCTTAAATAAGTAAGTTGTTATAAAGAATAACTCACATTTAGATGTCATAAAGTTTGTTTTTCATCACAAAGTCGCATTTACAGCAGTTCTACTTCCTGGAACAGTGTTCTTCTTGAATCTGCCATGTGTCAGTGTGAAATCAGGGGTCAAAGTTCAGAATGACTGCATTCAGCTTCTCTGCGTGTATTCTGAGTGTTGAAGCTTTTAAAACAACTCGAGGACACTATTCACGAGGTAACCCACATCCCAAATTGTCTCCCTTAGCATTCTGGCGGGAATTTTAGTAAATGCAAGTGACTGACATTCATTTAGTAATACAAATGAAACTAAACAGTGCAAAACCTTCGCAAAGTATTTTACAAGTCATTACGGTCTCTATGACAGTGAAACCAAGCCTACAGTTATTTAACATATTATACAACTTATTTTTATATGCCCCATTTCATTTTCTCATACAAATCTTATTATATACATATATCAGTATTATCAGAAGCATATAACTGTACTTATAAGAAAGAAAGAGAGAGAGAAAAAAAAGAAAAGGAAGAGAGTAGAGAAAAAAAAAGAAAGAGAGAGAAGAAAGAAAAAAAGGAAGCTACAAAGAGTATCTACAAAGAAATATTACTTGCTGTTTGTATTAATAAAGTTAAACATGAAACATATTACTTACAACTATTTTAGTTCTAATTATTTGCAATTAAATCATGACATATTATTTGTAATCATGTATAAGCAATAAAGTCATGGTATAATATTTAGCAACAGTGTTTAAACAGCATATATAGTTTTAAAGAACTAATAAGTTATTATTTCACTTTTTCCATATTTTACATCATACTTTTCTCCTTGCCCTCCCCCACCTCTCACTAAATGCATAGTTTAAAAAGAATGCCATTATTTAAAACAAGAAGAGAAAGAAAATGTATCAAATTACTAACCTTAGGTCTCTTTATCACAAAGAGAAACAAGTTGATTGATAGCATGTAATTTGTTCCTCAGAGAGTTTGACTATTTATGAAACAAAAACAGTTCTTTGCACACAGAAAAATAACTTTGAATAAATTTTTAAAATATTTGTGGCTTTCTGGAGATGCAGTAACTGTATTTGAAGAGATTTGAAGGAAAGAAAAAAATATATATATAGAACATGTCATTTGTTTTTTAGTCTTTTTTGCTTCTCTGAAGTCTTCCAAGAAGTTCCTGTTGCCATCCTCTTTAACAAAGGACTTGCCCATTCCATATCTTCTATTTTATCTAATATCTTATTTTTTTTAATATACAGCAAAGCAGAGTCCAAGTCTTCAAAAATTCTAGGGCCATCAGGTAAAAAGATTTTTAGTTTGGCAGGAAATAAAAGGTAAGTTTTGAACTGTGCTTTCTTAAGCTCTCTTATTAATGGCAAAAAAACTGTTCTTTTAGTTATTACCAAGGAAGAATAGTCATTGTCAAAACGCACAGTTGCCTCATTAATTTTAATAGGTGCTTTAGCCCATGCAGATTTTAATACCATCTCCTTGTCATAAGATGATAAAAATCTTACTATAACTGATCTAGGATACTTTTTGTTAGAGTTAAAATTAGATAAGGACCTATGGGCTCTTTCAATACCAAAAGAAAATGCTTCTGACAAGTCTAAAGTTTTAGGAAGCCAAGTATTTAAAAAGGAAGTAATGTTGTTACCTTCTATATTTTCTGGCAGTCCAAAAATCCTAATATTATTGCGTCTAGATCTGTTTTCCAGGTCATCAAGTTTGGATTGTAGGTGTGTGTTCTGCTTCAGCAAAAACTCAATGTTAATTTCTTCTTCCTGGATTCTGTTCTCCATATCATTAACAGTCTCTTCTATGCCTGTAATCTGAGCTTTCTGTTGTTGCAAGTCTTGATGTAAGAAATCCATTTGTTTTGTAGTTTTTTCTATGAAGTTATCAATTTTAGTATCCAGCCTGTCCATTTTGGTTATTAGTTGCTGAATAGTAGATATCAGAGACTGAAGCTCTTTCTTGATGCTGGAATCCTGACTGTTTGCCTTACTGGAACTCATTTTGAACAGAGGTGATGAAAGAGAAATTTCCAAGATGATTTCTAACAGGAAAATTATTGAAATTTTCTTTCTTTTTTAGATATTATTCAAGAAACTGATATTCCAAACGTATTTAGAAAGAAAATTATTTCATTAGTTGATTTTTAAAGTAATTATTTCCTGTCAGTGCAGTTAAGTTGGTGGAGCTGAAGAAATTTGCTGCTATCCTGTGTTCATCCTTGGACACCTATCTGGTGTGACTTCTGAAGAAGAGGAGGTATGTTTAGTTCTCTGCTTCTTTTTGGCTGGAGAGGAAGTAGAGAGTGGCATGGTGTCGGGTCTGGAGATTAGCACATCCGAAGTCTGGATTCCTGCCGGAGGTACCACCAAAACTGGTTTCCCCCTCGACTTCAATGGGTGTCAATGTCTGAGTGAGCTCTGAGGACATTCTGGTCATCGGCTGCAAAACGGCTTCCTCGAGGGATGTCACTGCAGTTGATGGATCCTCCAAGTGCTCCTCAACCCCTAGATCGGCGCATTGGTAAGCAGACCGGCAGATGAAGAAGGCCTAGGAAACTAGGCCTTCTTGCGTGAAGGTTCAGGTGTGGCATCCGATGCAGGATCCATCCTAAGGGCTAACCGTTTGAGGCAGTGGTTGAGGCAGTGGTTCTTGATGTAGAGATTTAATGTGGCTAGATGGCTGCACAAGGTCTTAGGCACAAACGATTGACAAATAGCACAGGAGGAGTGATCATGTTCCCGGCTTCGGCAAAAAACACACCTGTCATGTTTGTCCTTTGGAGTACCTGGTGCCTGCATTGGCACTTTTCCTTTTTTTCTGACATCAGCTAAAGGCTTCAACAACCAAGCGTTAGCTATAACAATCGTCAAAAATAAGAAAGTTTGAAACCCAATGGGTTACTTATCTTTAAGATGCGATATCTGTGAAGGAGAGATCGTACGATGTGAATGTCATCTGCGGCTGAAAATTTCTGAGGATTGTGCATGTAGATGTCACATTTAAGGCCCTTGGTTTATGGCTCTATGTATGACATCCCATGCACACTACAGCAGCCAAGCTGAAGCTTTTGTATAGAAGCCGATATACGAGTCGCCTGAGGGCAGGAAATCCCACACCTAAAATACTCCAACATAGGAATAGGAGGACATCATGTGAATACCTTTTATAAAGGGGGAGGGTATAGTATGTGTGTGGTAGTGGGTTTCATAAATTAATGCTTTAAATATCTTTTGAGAATAGGCTAGCTGGGCAACATCATCCATGCCAGCTGTCAAAAGTGTATGATTTTATGACAAAATGTGACTTGCTGGTGAAGAAAATGCTACCCTGTGAAATGCCATATTGTTGTATAACAGGTTAAGAGTGATCCATGCTATGGCTGTCTGAAATTCAGATAATCTTCTATGGTGCTGATTTTTGTCATCATCCTTGCCTGAAATTCAGATCAGCTTTATGCGACATTGATTTTTGTCATCGTTATCATCATCAATATAAATATCGATTCTGCATTTTAGCACCATGTTACAGATAAAGCACAATCTAGTTTTCTGCTACCTTTCCACAGTCAAGTCAAGAGGCCAAACTCACTAGCAGCTGATGGCAGGTATAAAGGAGGTTTATGTCTGCTGCTACTCTAACGCTATGGGTGTTGTACTTCTTATTGAATCCCTGGTGACCGAGTTGAGTAAGTACACTGATAAGTTTACTTGTTTGTCAAAAGGTGTGGATGAGCACAGAATGTTGTAGATTTAGATTAGTGAAAGTATGTCATATATAAGTAACTGTTTTCTTCCTATATAGGACAGAACATAGTGGGAAAGAGTATGCAAGGTTGTTGGTGTGTGTGGATTTGTGTGTGGATTACAGGCATGAGAGGAGAGTTCTGTATGACTGAGGATCTAGTGAGTATTTGAAAGAGTACTGTTCATATGGGATTTGAGCATCTGTGAGGGTAGGTGGACAAAAGTAAGGGAATGAGTGGTGCCATTAGTGTTTGTGATTTCCCCTTTCAGGTAGTATATGAGGGATCAGGTCTGCTGTTCGTTTCTGATCCAGAGGACTAGCTGTGTGCTTATGGTTTATAGAGACTGCTTCAGTGTGTGTGTGTGTGTGTGTGTGTGTGTGTGTGTGTGTGTGTGTGTGTGTGTGTGTATGCATGTATATGGTTGCACAAGTGTGCATGTGACAACAGCACTGTGGAAATTCATTGCAGTGCTACTATTTATGTATTAATTTATTAACCTTATCTTAATTAGATGTCTGAGCTGAACACAGTCAACAAAGTGGCTACATGTTTGTGTGCGTTGGGGTGGTGTATTGGAATTGTACCAGCAGGAGTCTAAATGTATATTGCTGTGACTATTACTTATCTGTTTATCTGTCTAGTCATAGGCAGATGTCTGAGTCGTACACAGTCAATAAAGTTGGTGTAAATTGTGTACACATTTGTGTATATTTACGAGACTGTGTTTATACATCTCCATGTGTGTGAGTGTGTGCATATGTGGTTGTGTGAGTGTGCGTGTGTGTGTGTGTGTGTGTGTGTGTGTGTGTGTATGTTTAAAACTGTGTGTTTGTGCCTCTCCATGTGTGTCTGTGTGTGTGTGTGTGTGTGTGTGTGTGTGTGTGTGTGTGTGTGTGTAACACTGTGTGTTTGTACCTCCCCATGTGTGTGTGTGTGTGTGTGTGTGTGTGTGTGTGTGTGTGTGTGTGTGTGTGTGTGTGTGTGTGTAAAACTGTGTGTTTGTGCCTCTCCATGTGTGTGCGTGTGTGTGTGTCTGTGTACAACTGTGTGTTTGTGCCTCTCCATGTGTTTGTGTGTGTGTGTGTGTGTGTGTGTGTGTGTGTGTGTGTGTGTGTGTGAGTGTGTATTTTTCTGTCTGTGTGTTGGTGTGAGATTGTGTGTTTATGCCTCTCCATTTGTGTATGTGTTTGTGTGCATGTGCTGCTGAGTGAATGGATGATCAGGGCACTCTGGGCATGTGATGAGAGATGGTTGCTTACCCGACTTTGTGCCATGAACACATTTACCTTTTTGTAACTATGATGTCAAAATTGGTTATATAGGGGAAGTTTTATCACTACCTGGGGACTTGCCCCACAAGTAAAAATATGTTTCTGTGTGTTCTGATATGTCATGGCTAATATATTTTCAATGTCAGTTGAACAGGTTCATACACCCATAGGTACTTACTAGGCTGTTAATCTGTAAAGATTGTAAGAAGTCTAACCTTATATTCGCATGGTAGTTTTTAGCTGTTAAACTTTATGTACAAATAACACAGAGATGGGCAGAAGAAGGAGATACTGGGACATTTACTTGCTGCCCCTATCCATGAAGGACAAGTGTATTTAACCAGGGAATGAGTGTGTTTCTGTGCATGTATATATTTGCAGGTAGTGTGTGTTTCAGTAAGCAGACTAGTCAATGCGTGTATTTTGCTGTGTTTTTTCCAACATCGGATGGTTTGCTGTTGAGCAGTACACCAAAGATACTTCACCCTACACTACTGTTAGACTCCTCAGTGAAGAGAAGACATTTCTGTACCACTGCTACATTTATACTGAGAGGTCCTAAAACAGGTTGTAGCTGGTGGCATCATTACAGACAGGCTGAGTGTATGCCACACAAGTGCAGCAGAGAGACACTGAGGTCAGTAACTCTGTCCACTGCTGCAGAATACAATTGCATGCAGTATTTGTAGCTTCAGGAGTACATGGGAGAAAGATACACAAGTCTGAAAGTAAGTCATATTGTTCATGCCACATACAGCTGGCACTTCCCCATCCTATTCCATAAAGGCTGTTTTTCAGAGCTGCATGTATGTTCACAGAAGTTACATTGTGGGTATACTGTGTACTATCCTTGATGTATGCAAATGGGCTTCATCTCTAACCTTGTTTTAAATTATTCTAGACAGTTACTTCATGCCAAAAAGTCAAGAAATACCTTCATGTCAGAAAGATTTGGATAGCATGTGTTTTTTGAAGCAGAAGAACTTCCACAGTACATTGTGTTAATACATCCATCACACAATGGAAGAAATTGTTATCACTGACTTCCATGCTGTGTAGCACATGCTTCCACCATATCAAATGGGATATTTCATGGGTCATCATCTTGTGGCTACATGTTTAAAGATGCAAACTTCAGGGGTATATCTTCTGGTGTCATGCTTGTTAAAGGCACTTGACTGTAATACTGCACTTATCTGTTATTTCCTGTCAATCATGGCTCACAATCATAGAACATTTTGTAATGTTGTAAACTTTATCATCATCAACTCTGCAGTTAGTGCTTTCCTAAGTTTGTATTAATGCAACATGTATTTATTATGGAGCTACAATGTTATGATACTGAAAGACACTATGACTTAGTAAGAGAAATTCATAATGTTCACACTTTTCAGTACTTTATACTGTGCACAGACTAACTCAGAGGTTTCTGCTATTTCTATAAAATCTGTTGAATATTACTCATACAGATAGGTTCAAGAATCTGAATACAGTATGACAATATTTTTTATTTTAGATGAGCGGCACAGTGGAAGGGGTGTTTATACAGAGAAAGCTTACACACGGCGAACCGGTCAGTAGTATAAGTTTTGGAAAGATCTCCTAAAAGAAAAACATCATTTAAGACTGGAAATAAGAGCAGTAGAGAGAACCTGAAGAAGAAAATGTGAATTGCATTAAACAACGAAAATCGTTTGCTGTATTTGCTTTGTTGTGATTTGCTGTCAGTAATGCAGACTGCATTCTGTTGATGTTGCCTTGTAGGACATTTATGTTATTAGTGCTGGTGTTTTTTTGTATTATTATCCCATGCACTGCAGTGCTGAGTCTGTATTGTATGTACTATGATTTTATTAAATTGTCCAGCCCACAGAAATTGCCATTTCTAATGTACCGGATAGAGATGTATTCTTCACGAAAGCCACTGTGTCAGATAAAGCTGTCTTGTATTTCATTGTCAAGAAGTCTTTCAAATCCACAAGAAGCAGAAATGTCTATTTCTTTTTCAAGAAGACTAATGAAATAATGGTAGTTCTAAAGCTGTGGGGAACTTGATAGGCTCAAAATTGCAATTAAAAGATAACAGTATTAGTTGAAAGCTCCAGTGAGAGGTGTATTGTGGAAGAATGCTAAGGGAAAATGTCAGACCTCCAAATGATAAATTGAGAAAATAAGATCTGCGTGAGCAGAGACTTGCCTCAGTTGTGATGACTCTAAAGGGTTTTGTTTATACTCTTGACAACAAATCGATGAAAGGAAATGGAGTGTTGTCATTGCATGTTTATTTGTGCTACAGACCTGCCTTACTGTTACAGAAAATTATGTTGTAGTAAAAGAAAGTAGTAAACATTTCCAACTGTCAGTGAGATGTAATTGCCATCATTTAAACCACATGGAGCCCATGTGCCAAAAATTGCTATTTCTTAAAAGGAGTTCAGACAAAAATGTGACTTTCTTTTGAGTTAGTGCATTCTTGATGTACAGCGCTATTTAAAACCCCCACTCTTGAGTTTCAGAACAGTTTAAACTCAAAATGGCCGTGCCATATTAATGCATATATTTAAGATTATAGAATCACTGTAAAGGAGAAGTGTATGGCAGTATACTTTTAAGCTATAAATCCTAATTGAAGCATAGCCACCATTTAAATGTCTGCTTTACTGATGCAGACTTTATTACATATGCCATTTCATGGTAATATACTTCAGACGTATGTGGGAATGACTCCAGATTGCATCAGTGCCTTTTATTAGTATCTGTCAGTGAAAATAATGGATGAAACTATTTATAAGTCAAAAAGGGAAGCCTGATAGCTCATTGGTTAATGCTTTGGCCACACAGCTTTAAGAATCTGAGTTCAAATATGATTTCTTGTTATTGTCTTTTGGAAGTGTTTAAATTGCCCCATGTATGTGTGCAATTCCTTACTGTACTCTACAGTCAACTTACTTCCATAAAATGTACCGATTAAATTTACTACTCTGAATTTTTTTAAATCAACAGTGTGAGTATATGATTGACAAATTCCAACTGTTTGCTAAGTTTGAACATCTCAGGAGAATACATGAGTGTCTAAAATTAGAAGGTTATAAATTATTATTGATTTAGAAATATACACATTTGTTTTTTATTAGTGGGTATGAGTTATGCTGAGTGTTGTAAAATTCATAAGACAGTGAAAACCATAATAACATGATACTTTTGGATATAAAGTAAAATAATTCTGTTGTGTACTCTTTCTAAAAGTCATTTGTGATTACCCATTATTTATTTTATTTTATTTATTTATTTGCAGTTGGTTTACCAGGATAATCCATTGGGTCACAAAGAACCCGTTTTCAATGGAGTCCTGGGGAGAAAAGCTCCAAGCAGAAAATTACAGTGAAATATCTTGTTACAAATTGTTATAGTTACAAAAGCCTAGTAAAAACAATTACAAATACAACAGAATAGTGATTAATATACAATCAAAAGAGAGAATAAAATTTACAATATGATAACAGAGGTGACTTTACATATATGGTATGTTACACTAAGAGGTGCATGTTATGCAATCGGTATCAAGGCTTAAACAAGTGACATCAGGATGTATGAGATAGGAGGAGAAAAGAAGAGAGGAGAGGAGATTATATGGGGTGATAGCAAGAGCATTCCCACTGGGAAAATAGATGTGAGTGAAGAGAGTTTTTGAAAGAACGGATGTTTGAGGTGGTGCGGATGGGTGGTGGTAGGGAGTTCCAGAGACGAGCTAGACTATAGGATAGGAGATTTTTTCCTGGGGGACGAGATGGTTTATAAAGTTCTATTAGGTTTTGGTTGTTAGATCTAAGTAGTCTATCAGGGAGGTGCATTTTGAAGGTAGAGGAAAGGGAGGGACAGAGGGAAGGGTAGAAAATTAGCTTGTGGGCAACAGTAAGTTGAGTATAGATAAGATGATTGGTGAGTTCCAACCATTTTAGTTTGTGGAGAGATGAGCAATGGTGTGAAGTGGACTTATGGCCAGTAGCAAACTTGGCAATTTTGTTATAGCAAGAGGAGAGTTGTGATTTGAGTGAAGATTGTAGGTTAGTTAGGAGTGGGGCACCATAGAGGAGGGAGGGGATGAGAAATGTGGTGGAGAGGGTGATTTTAGTGGAGGGTGTTAAATAGCGATTTTGTCGGTAGAGCATACCTAGTTTTTTATGGGGTTTTTTGATATTAAGTTGAAGATGGGAGCAGAATTTGAGCTGACTATCAATTTGGACACCTAATCCTCTGAAACGAGTTCAATGGGTGTATTACTATGACTAGTGATGGGGAATGTACTTATATTATAAGAGGTGGCTTTGGATGGGGTGAATAGCATTAGTTTGGTTTTAGATGCATTTAGTGCGAGGTGATTTTTTTTCATCCATAGTTCGGTGGTTAAGAATGCATCTTGTGTGAGCTTTGGAAGGGTAGGTATAGAGGTAGCAGAACAGATAATAGTTGAATCATCGGCATATTGGATGATGTTAGTGAAGGGGATTGAGTTATGGAAGTCATTTATGAATATATTGAAAAGAAGGGGGCCTAGTATGGATCCTTGAGGGACTCCAGTTGGGGTATTACGGAATGGGGAGGTGGCTTTTTTCCATTTTACAGCTTGGCATCTATTAGATAAGTAGCTAGTGAACCAATTCAGAGAGGAAGGTGACAGGTTAAGCTTAGAGAGTTTAGTTAGGAGTAGATTGTGGGAGATAGTGTCGAAGGCCTTGGAGAGGTCTAGCAAAAAGGTTTAGACAATGTGGCCTGAGTCTCGTGCTTTATTCACAGTTTCCAAGAAGGAGAGAAGGGCAGTCATAGTGCTGTGACCGGGTCTAAAGCCATGTTGTGTGGGAGTAAGTAGATTATTATCTATGAGATATGGTAAGAGTTGTAGGTGGATACACTTTTCCAGGAGTTTGGAGATGGGGGATAGGATGGCGATGGGACGGAAGTTAGTTATGTTATTATTGTTGCCACCTTTGTGCAGAGGTACGATATAAGCCTTTTTTCAGATTTGGGGTACTAAACTTTCTTGAATGGAGCGGTTGATTAGAATACTGATGGGGTAGGCAATGGCTTCTGCAGCTATAGCAAGATAGTATGAAGGAATGTTATCGGGGGCATGAGAGCATGGTTTCAGTTTCAGGAGGAGTTTTTTTATGGTGGATGTGGGTACAGGTTTGAGTGAGAATGGTGGAAGCTGAGAGGAGGGGGTATTGAGGGGTGGTGATGGAGGGGAAACAGGAGGGGGAGCAGAGATGGGGGGTACAGGAGGTATAGGAATGAAAGATGATGATGGGGATAGTGTGGAGGGTGTGGTGGTGTTAGAGGATGAGAATGATGAGGTTAGTTTGGATAGGGAATCAATGAAAAAAGTATTGAACTGAAAGGCCAGATCTATGTCTGGAGCTTCAGGGTCTGGGCTAGGGTTGTCTGATTTGCTGGGGTTAAGGAGGGTGGAGATGCCTTTCCAAACCTTTTGGGGGTTTGTTTTGTTATTGTTTTGGAGTATAGAAAAATAGTTCTGTCGATCTATGATGATTAATTTTTTTACTTTGTTCCTAAGCATTCTGAATTCATTATGAGTGAGGGGAGTCCTAAGTTTTTGGTAATATGCCCAAGCTTTATCTCTGAGGTGCATGGTTGCTAGTGTGTTTTTTGTTAGCCAAGGAGCAGTTTTGTTTTTTATTCTTTTTGTCCTTAAAGGAACATGGTGGTCTAGGAGGTTCAAGAAGGTTGTGTTGAAGTGGATGTTCCAGTGGTAAAGTTTTTAAAGTATTCCAGTTTATTGCTTTTAGAGAGTTGGAGAAGGTAATGAGATTGAAAGTTTTTTGGTGGCGTATAGTAATATAAGTGTGTGTAAGATGCAATGGAGAGGGCAAACGACGTATGAATGTGGGTAAATGATCACTAAGGGAATCGGGAAAGGTGCCACTGTCTGAGAAATAATGAGGGTGGGAGACGAGAATCCAGTCAAGGATACTACCATTATGGACTTGTTTTGAGGGCCTGGTTATGGAGTTGATCAGTTGTGAGAATATATAGAGGTTAATGTTAAGTGGGTTTGTGGGAGACTGTATAGAGGACCAGTTGATATTAGTGTCCCCCAGAATTATTGTTTCCATGCTAATGTTAATAGAAAGGCAGGAGAGGATGTCCTCAAGTGTAGAAGTATTGTCACCAGGAGGGATGTAAAGGGAGACTATACATATGTGTTTATGTTGGTTAACTTGAAGTAGGGCTAAAAGTAATTCAGCTTTATTAAACTGGGGTGTGGGTTTGTTATAAGGAGTAACTGATAAGGAGGATAAGTATAAGAGGGCTACTCTGCCTCCTTTTTTGTGGGTTCTATCTTTTCTAATGATTGAGAAGTTGGGTGGTATTATTTCAGTATCTTTTATATGGGCTTTCAACCAAGTTTCAGAGATAGACATGATATCTGGTTTATTGTGTGCAAGCCAGGCATGGAGATTAGGGACTTTGTTAGCTATGCTTTGGGCATTTAAGGAGGTGAATAGTAAGGATTTATCTGTTGAGGGAGATGAGGGTCCTCTGTTGAGGTGTATGTCTCCAGAAAGTAGTAAGGTGGCTAGATGTAGGAGTAGGTTAGAAAGATAGTTAGATTGCTTGGAGTCAGGGGTGAGTTTTATTAGGTATGTGAGGGTATTGTTGGGTGCAGAGGGGATAGGATACTTATAAGGGGTTATGAGTTTGTAGGGGAAGAGAAGGTGGTGTTGTATAGGGTACAGGTAAGGAGATATTGGGATGTGTGGGTGTGAAAGGGGTTGGCTAAGATGATAAGTTATGTGTAATGGTGGAGAGTGGTTAATGTTTGTAGGTTGGGTGAGGTAGTGAAAGTAGGTTATACTAAGAAGTAGTAGTAGTTGGAAAGAGTAGAATTGTGGTTTTGAGATCATGGTAAGATAGAGTAGTGAGAGTAGGTTATTTATAACTAACTAAGTTGCAAGGATGGGAGAGCTGTGCGATTTGGGTGGGGCAGGTTAGAATTTGATTAAGGGGAGGGAAGTAGTTGTTTAATGTGTAGGATTGGAAGTGGATAATGGAGGGAGGATTGGAGTCTAATTGGTTGAGGCTGGATGGTGGGTGTGGTTATATAGGTATAAGTGTAGAGGTACTAGGGGTGGGTGGGATTTGGGGGTAGGGTAGGGGAGCGGAGTGAGCCCGCAGGGCGAACGGAGCGGGAAGAGCCAAGGTAAGCTGCTGATGGCTGAGAACCAATCAGTAGAGTACTGATAGCATGAGGTGAGTACAGGGGACAGGGATTAGACAGGGTGGAGACACCTAGATATAGGAAAAGAGAAGACAGAGAGGGGCTTAAATTGGAACTATAGGGATATTTTAGGAAAAATTAAGGCTTGGTGTAAGATGTCAGGAATTATAAGGGTAGGGTGCCATCTAGTGGGCAAAGCAGAAAGTACACTTGGCTCTGAGGAGACAAGCCCCAATAGATGGTGGAGAAAGGTGGGAGCCCAGTAAAAAGGGGGGCTAGAGAAGAATTAATAATATGTTTAAATTGCCCCATGTATGTGTGCAATTCCTTACTGTTACTTAGTAATTAATAATATGATAATAATAATAAATTGTAGATATCAAAATTTTATACCTAAAAATCTGATTAAATAATTGGCACATTATTCCATTAAACCAATTTAGAAATGCATAAAGTTACTAAACAGCAATACTTTCAGTATGAAAAATTATGGCATTCAATGCTAAAGGTATGGGTACTGATGTGCCATTTTCATATTTAAATCTTGGAATGTAAGGACATCAGGGATCTGGTCCATAACAATGATCACAAACTCATTAAGTACCAACTATTTGGGTTTAACCTGTGAACTAGTCCAAGTTATTGGACATAGTTAAGGGGTAGGAGAAATTAAAAAAGAAGAATCAGACATTTTTACAGGCGGGCAAGCGTCTTGGACCCTTCATTACTTCTATGAATCCTGACGTCTATATCAGTACACGCCCGTGATGACTTGCACATACCTTATACTTAAGTAACAATTTTGTTGAAACTCTTTATTGACTTTCATTTGGATAGTCTCATGGTAGTTTAAACTGGTTAGATAATTGCAGCTACTCATAGAATCAAAACATAAATGTTTAGAACTATAATATTTTAAGCTCACTGGCTTGTGGTTCAGGAGACCATTGAGGGTTGGGAGGGTGGCCTAATGGTTAAGGTGTTTGCCTTACAAACACAAGATACAGGGTTTGAATCTCACAGGGGATAACTAGCTCGGCTTAAAATGGATCGCAAGAGCAGTTAGCCTAGTACTAACCTATGAACCTATGAACCTATGAGTCTAGACCAATTTGTCCTTTGTCCCAAAGTACTGTCTGGTTAAATTACTTAATCAGGGTGACACAGTGGGCAAACAAAGGTAGAAGGACACAAACTCAGGGCCACAGGAAAGAGCTCATTGACAGCTTTTAGTCTTATCTCTCAGTGCTAACAGTCAGACTCCTTTCCGTTAACGACCAGACTGTGAATGAGAATAATAATCCTTGAAAAATAAAATTATTTTTGCTCCTCTGTGCCTTACGAACCACTGGCCAATAACAATATTACCTTCCGTTTTGACCCTTTGTCAAGAGGGGCTTATCATGGCATAACTTTCATACAGGCGGCCATTAGATAATTTTTACAGTACACTAAAATGTGTCTTGTAGGCTGCATAACTACGCCAGGACTGGCATACAATGGATACAGTGTGCGACTGTCATTCTCTTCCTTTGCTGGCATAACCTTTACTCAACCCTGCTAATTGTGTCAGCAGATGGCTTTTGCTAAGCCTTAGGCCTTCTGTAGGGATTTATTAGCAGAAGATGTGTCCTAGCACACATCATTCAACCTCCCCATTTGCAGGTGAGCAGATATCAACTCTTTGCTTTTTTCACTTGCTGGTTAGCTCTTCCATTATCCAGATATGGACTTTATTCGTGCATACCAGCTCTTTAAAACAGGATGTTGACAAGGACATTATGATAAATCACCATGTTCCACTTTAGATGGATTTCTGATTACATAATTTAAGCATACTTTGAATTAGAAATTATGAATAATATTTTCCTTCATGCAGTTATATGACCATTATAATGCATAGTGTATGAGTCACATTCAAATTTTCCAAAACAGAATGAAACCTATTTAGAAATAATGTACTACTTGGGTCTGATTGAATTTTATGTGTACCACCTGTTTAACTTTTCATGTTCCTCACTGCTTGAAGACACCTCAGATTCAGTCAGGTTATTTCTCCTTTTTTGTTTATAGCTTGCAATTTTCTCTGTGTTCCTACAGTTTACTTACTTTACTGCAACCCAGTATGACCTTTCCACCTCTGTTCTATATTATCCTGGTGAACAATTGCTTTAACTCTGTTTGCACTACTGTTCTTCATGGCTTTCTGTCCATCTACAGTGATTGTGAAAAGTAATCTGAGAGGATGTGGTAAGATTAAACGATCAGCATTTATGATACTGTAGCTATCAACATTGTCAGGTGGGGACAGGCAGGAATCACCATCTACAGGCATGTTGTTAGCACATACATCAGACTGTTTGTAGGTACACTGTTTTTATTTGTTCATAGGTTCATAGGTTTGTACTAGGCTATCTGCCCTAGGGCATTTATAAGCCTAGCCAGAGTGTGTGTGGCTTTCGCCACCCCTTGGGATGAGAATACTACGCCCATTTAGGGTTTAGTTTACTGTGCCTCTGTCTAGTAGTGACAGAGAGATGACCCCCGGGGTAAACCTATGATCTCTCATCCACTCGTCAAGATTTCTCTTGAAGAGAGCTAGTGAGGGGCTCTGCCTAACGTGGACTGGGATTCTGTTCCAGAGTGTAGGAAGCATCTGGGTTATGAATCTGTCCCTCCAGCACGTCCTATTTATTTCCGTGTTGAGGTTCAAATCTCTTGCTCTCGTGGCTCTGATGGATTTGGATTTTCTGAGGTGCAGCATGTCCATTAATTCCAGATTGGACATGGCCTTGTACGTGAGGCATAGATCACCTCTGAGTAGGCGGTATGCGACTGAATAGAGCTGGAGTTTCTTCAGCCGGGCAGCATATGACATATGTTTGAGACCCTTTATCCTCTTGGTGAGGAGCTTTTGGGGTCTTTCCAACTGCTGCAGGTGTCGGGTAAGATACATCCCAAATGGGGCATTGTACTCAATCATGGGCCTGATAAGAGAAGAGTACAGGGGCACAATGACCTCTCTTGATCTGGATGTGAATGCCTTCATGATAAGGTGGGCAATATAGAAGGTCTTCCTAACCACCTTGGCAATGTGAGTGTCAAATGAGAGGTTACTGTCAACTTGGGTCCCTAGGTCCCTGATTACCTCTTCTGTACTTAATGGATTACCACCTATGTGGTAATTTGTGGGTACCTTGTTTTTCCCAAAGGGTATGACTATACATTTTTTGGCGTTCAGTTTAAGGCCATGGCTCTGGCACCAATTATCCGTTTCTATGAGGCCTCTCTGAAGGATGCTTGTGTCCGCTGGAGTATCAATTATGGCGCCCAGTTTGCAGTCATCTGCGAACTTTGTCAGCCACAATCCTCTTATGTTTGCTTGCACCTCAGAAAAATAAATGCCGAATAAGCGGGGTCCCAGGACTCAGCCCTGTGCGACACCACTTGTGAATGGCTTAGAGTCTGACATGGCTCCAGCAATTCTGACCTTGTGGGTTCTGTCCTTGAGCCAGTTTGCAACCCATCTTGTGACATATGGGTTTACATTTAAGCTGGTGAGTTTGTCTATGATGCCCAAGTGGGGTATTGTGTCGAAGACTTTTGCAAGGTCAAGGTAGGCTGTGTGAACTGCCTTACCCTCATCAATGGCCTTAGTGACTGTTTCAAAAAAGTCGACCAAGTTCAAAAGGCAGGATCTGCCCTTGACAAAGCCAAATTGGGTAGGATCCAATGTCTGTAGGTCCCCAATGTCTTTGTTTATGAGTTCCATAATGATCCTTTCCATAGCTTTGCAGACTAGGCTTGTCAAGCTTATGGGGCGGTAATTTCCAGGGTCCGTAGAAGCACCGCCTTTGTGGAGTGGGACCACTGTTGCTGTACGCCACTCTTTGGGAACGTATCCTGTAGTAAGGCTAAGATTAAACAGCAGCCTTATGTGCGGATTTAGTTCCTCTTGGAGTTCATGTAGCACGCAGCCCGGTACACCGTCCGGTCCCATTGATGCTGTGTTTTTAGCTTTGGAGAGGGCGGCTCTCACCTGGGCATCTGAGATGTTAGGGAGGCTACACTCTGCTGGGATAGATATTTCTCCTTTTGGGGGGGAGGGGGCGGAGAAATTTGCACTGAACCTGTCTGCCAGAATGTTGGCAATGTCTGTGGGTTCAGTGTATTTTGTGTCATTTTGGACTAACTCTGAGCATATCTGGGAGTTTCCACCCAGGTTTCTAATATAGCTAAAGAAGGCCTTGTGATTGTCTTTTGTGCCTTTTGCGATTTTTCTCTCAAAGTTGGCCTTGGATGATTTTATGAGTGATCGTAGTTTTTTGCTAGTACTGATCAGAGATGCCTTCCCTTTTAGGGATTTTGCTCTGTCATGTAGTAGCTTCCTCCTCCTGTTGTAAAGTTTGTTAATGGCTGGGGTCCACCAGACAGGGCTCCTGCCTTTGGGGGAATGGGTCTTGGTTTTATTAGGGATTGCATGATCCATGCATTCTTGAAGGTGCCCGTAGAAGGCATTTATAAAGGATTCAGCGGTGTGGGTTGTGGTTTCCACTGGCCCAGGGGCCTTGAAGGATACCACTTCAGTTTTAAGAAGTGTGAAGTCGGCTTTTGAGAAGTTCTTCACTGTGGTCTTTTGTGCAGGGGGTGGGGGCGGGATGTGGATTTCCAGTGAGATTAATTTATGGTCTGATCTCACCAATGAGGGGTATACTTCCGGTGTGGAGCATTTTGTCCCCATGTTTGTGATGATCAGGTCTAGTATATTATCTCCTCTTGTGGGAGTGGTGACTAGTTGTTCCATCGCATTTGAGTTTATGAATTCTAGGAACCTTTGGGCTAGGGTGTTGGGGCTTGAGTAATGTTCCCAGTCTATGTTTGGGTAGTTGAAGTCCCTCAATATGATGGTATTTGGTGAGGCATTCATACTCTCCAGTGTCTTCAGGAAGGCTGAGTGGGGTTCCTGAGTTTGAGAGGGTGGTCTGTAGCATGCTACAACCTGTAGGGCAGTTTTGCCTATGGTTAGTTGCACCTGGATGGACTCCGATGCTTCGTGCATTGCCACTAACCTGGAGGTGTGGGTATCTTTGATGAATATGGATACTCCCTCTCCTTTTGTGGTTTGGTCCAAGTTTTGGGGCCGGAAAGCATGATATGAGGTAAAACCTGGTAGTGCTGGGGTGCTCTCAGGAGCCTTGAACCAGGTTTCAGTCACTGCACAGACATCAATGTTCTCCATACTGAGAAGGGCTTCGAGAGCGTGCATCTTGAGGTTTAGACTTCTGGCATTGAGTAGCATTACCCTTAGTTTTTTTTCACTTGTGTTTTCTAGGGAGGTGGGTTTGTCTTTTGAGCCTTGCCTAAAAAAGGCACTATGGGGGTGGCAAGAGCCTTGGCCAATATCCGGAAGCCCAGGGGTGACAGGTGTTCTAACTATACGTCTTTATACAGAATTAACAAATTCATACAGTCAAAGCTGTACTTTGGCAAAACATTTCTTATTGAATTCTCATACACATTTGCACACCCAGTCACTAATCTTATGCACGTATAAATGCAGGTATCAAACACAGCTCCTCTCCATTCACGCTTAGAACTAGTAAAATAAAGCTTTAGTTTAATTGTGGGTGACTGCTTAGTAGCATACATTTCACAGTAATTTTAAAACGACAACAATTAACTATTGTAGACACCCTTGAATCTTGGTGTTATTTAAAGAAGCATGGTGAATCAAGCTGGGATTGGCACGGCCATTTTTATTCCCATTATTCTTGAACTGCAGTATTAGCAGTTTCCTGTAAGTTATTGTTTTATGATATAGAGTTCTGGATTCCCAGTGTTAAGATTTTCCACTCTAGTATTACTGTATGTTTTAAACTATTACAACAATATACAGTGGTATCCAATTACTACTTATCAGATCACTGATAACTAAACTAGACGATTTCTGCCATTTATGACCTAGGTACCAAGTGTTAATATTCAATGACTTGTTTGTGTAGTCTTTATGTTTATGGTTGTGGAAAATCATGTCATCACTCTTGTGTGTGCTCTCTTCGTGCTACAAAAAGATGCTCTGAACCTGTGCTTTTTGTTGTTTCTAGAACCTGATGGCTTATGAGTACATAGACATTTTTATTGGAAAGGAATTTGAAACCGTTGGTGCCTAACATTGTCAGATCTTCCTGATTCTACTCATGTACTCATAAGTAAAGAATAATTTTGTTGCAAAATTTTGTTTGTTACTACAGTTTTGAAGTCTTTGTATTATATTATTTCTCATGTAGTAAGAAGAGAAGCCATATGTATATTTTTTGTAAATGGATTATTCTGAAGTTAACATGAATAATATGTTTTCTGTTCGATCTGGTTTTGAATCATCATATGTTTTAGCTTCAGGATAAGATTTTCTACCACACAAACATACAGCACTATAGACTGATGTGATTCCTTGTAAAATATAGTTTTAGATGAGTGAGAAGACACATTTATTTATTTTAGTAACAGTTCATTTTGTGAAAAGTTGTGGTTTTATATTTATTTCATTTAAAATATTTTCTTCTTATAGAATGACCCAGAATATTACTTTAAGAGATTCATTTCATATTTTAATGCAGCAAATTACTTTGTAGAATTTAAATTAAAAGCTGTTAATGATAAATAAAGTTTGGCAACAAACTAAGTTGTCCCGGGACATCTTCATGGGGGGGGGGGGGGTAGGTTAATATTAGGGGGAGTTAAGTGGCTTGGGGAGGTGAAAGGGCTAAGTGTAGGCAGAGATGGTTGGGAGGAAATGAGATAATGATGGGGAGGGGCTTAGGAAGTTTAGGCTAGTGTAGTTGGGGCAAGCAATCACATTTGGCGTGAACTTGCTTCTGCAAATATTATGTCCATGACGACCAGTTGGTACTGTGGTGTAGGTAGGCCTTTGCCTACTTTTGGTCAGGAAGTTAGGGAGTGTTTGTGTAGAGAGACTGGGGTGTTTTGGTGTACTTGCTGATAGTGGCTTTAGTGATGTATTTAATTGTTTATTTATTCTCTCTCTCTACTCACTGGTGGTGCATTTTGGAGAGAGCAACAGTTTTCCGGGCTGTTTCGTGGGATGGGAAGCAGCTGCATGTGGTGGTTGTTGCTGTGTGTGAGCAGTTGTGTGGGGTGTGTGGTTCGGGGCATGCTTCTCAGTTGCACATATTTCCTGTTATTTTGTCTGCTTTCTGGGTTGTCGAGGCAATGATTGAAAGTTGTTCCTGGTTTTTTTTTTTTTCTCGGCCTTTGCCTCACCTGGGGGTAGAGGTTGAGAGGTGTGGTTCGAGGGGTTTGTCGCTGCTTGTGAGCTTGGAAGCAGACTTGGTTGTTTTGTTGAGTTGCAGCTCATCCACGGATGCCGTTTCTCGGGTCACAGGCTATTTTAATGGCAGTTGCGAGTGTGCTTAGTGTGTCAGTGGGGTGGTGAGCACCCTCAGTACTTATACATTATTGTTGTCTCGGGTGTCAGAGGTATATTGGTTTTGTTGGTTTGCATGGGGGCCATGTGTGCATTTATTTGGGAGTGGGCTGCTGTGGACATCAATACTTTATGTAGCTTTTGTGATTTGAACATGGATATACATTTCGTTTGTCTTTCTCTGCTTGATTTCCAGAGGATATTTTGGGATCCCACAGTGGGAATGCAGTTTGGGCAGTTTTGTGTCTTTTAGAATTTGTTTCATTGCCCCTCTGCTTCACTCTTTGCTGTGTTGGGGCTAACCCACATTTCTATGGCCTTCGGCTGCAGCGTGGGCTTTTCACGGGCCATTGGGTTTGAATACTTTGTTGGCAACGGGTGGGGGTCGGGAATGTTTCTGTACAGTGCTGTCTGCAAGGTGTTGAAACTGAGATGTGATGGGCCTGCAAAGTGAGCTTGTTTTGGAGATGATAGTCGAAAGTTTGCTGTGGCTTCTGTTCGGATGCACACCAGTGATTGGTGTCTTGCTTTGCAGCATTTATTTGTTTTGTTTGTTTGTTGATGTTTGGTGGCCAGGAAGGTGTGATTGGGTCAGGAACCCATTTTCATCTGTGGCCCAGGGAGTGAGGCTCGAAGGGATATAATATGAATAAAATAAATAGGGCCCTATACAGGTGTATAGACAGATTTGTTGACGTGATACAGTGATTGTGCTGTCTGGGAGTGAGACAAGTGGTGTGGTGCAGCTTTCTCGACAATGTTGGATGGTGGCGTGGGGCCGTGGCAGGGGGTGACTTTGGGCGTGCAGACTGCTGGCTTGCATGTGATTCTGTTGACATTCGCATGGATTCAATGGAGGTCAGTGTTCTGGTTCTCTCACTTGGTGTTTTTTTTTTTTTTTTTCGTTGTGGGTGTGCAGGGTTCGGGTTGTGTCGCCGGTTCTCGGTTGGGTTGTCTTAGGTGTTTTCAGCCTTGGCTGCTGCTTGTGCTCTGGTGGCGTCCCTCCTGGCCGGGTTGTTGGGGGTCAAGAGTTGCAGTGCATCTCCTTTGGTTGTTGCACAAGATTGTGGTTGTTTGGGGTGGGTTCCCCTCGGTCGGTTCGTTCGTGGTGGAGGGGCCACATGGTTTTCTGAGATGAGCTGGCTTGTTGCATTTCCTGCCATTTAGTGTGATCATGATTTTGTATTGGTGTAGCAGACATGTGGATTGGACCCAATCAAGCCATGAGTACCTGCTGTGGTGCTTCGCGGGCGAGTAACGGTCATTCTCCATGCATGCACGGAGTGGCATTTAATATTATTGGGGGAGGGTTCCTCCAGCATGCATTTGAGTTTTAGACTTTATATCCTTCCGAAAATGCATGCTAACACAAAACCTGTTAGTCTAGCCTCATTCTAAGTTAAGAGCAATATTGTACTTGGTCCACAAACACTGCATTTTGTTTTAAAAAATTGGTAGGATAACATAATTGTGGGAAGTGGTAAAATTATACTCGGTCCACAAAAACTGTCAATTTTCAGATTACTATTGTTTTGTAAACTTTGATTACGGTTAGAGTTGGGACGGGCACGGCTGTAACATAATTGATTGTTGTGGTTATTGTTCCTTTAATTTAAGTCACAGACAGTTCTGGTAGCACTCACAGCGTCAGGTTTGGTGTGAGAATTTCTATTGGTATTCACCGAATGGCGGTGATTAGTTTAAATTGAATCCAAATCTCCATTTTGTCGAGGGGTGAGTGTGAAGATGGTGTGTGCTTCCGAGTCAGAATACTGGCCATTAGGAATTTCATGCTGATGCCTACTCTATTCCATTGGATTTAAGTTTGTGGGAGCCATTTAGAGGGTGGTTGTTTCACATGGGCAGTCAGTGGGGTTGTGGTTTTGTCTGGCTTCTTGCTGTGGGAAGTTGGGAGGCAGGCGCCACTCGCACAGTATTCTGCCTCACGCTTGGTTCATTTTTATGACGTGGTTGTCTGCCAAGGTGCTGGCACATCTTTTCAGAAAGAGAGCAGCACTGGTGTATTGGTGTGGTGGTGGGGGGGTGTGGGTCATTGGCTTAAGGAGGGAATTATAAAGATATAAAAAAAAAAGAAAAAAAAAGAGATCATGTTTAGTGTCCCTAATTTTGCAACTTTTTCCCCATGTTATTTACAATGTTGTCCATACGCTTGCTTTTATAGGTGGAGAGGCATGTTTGAGGGCAAATCAGGCTAGTGTATCAACTTTATAAGTTTGTACAGGCAGTATTTAGGGGTATCAAGTGGTGCTGTACAGCACTGTGCTGCTCAGCTGCCTGAGATTTTGTAGGGTGTCTGGGACTGTGGTCACGATGCTGTCTCTTACCATTCTTGTTGATGCAACACCTGTTATTTAGTCCTTTGGCTTTTCCCGGTTAGGGGTCACTACAGCGGAGCTCTGGTCCGCTGTTGATTGGCAGTGGATTTTGCAGTGCTGAGTGGCCGTCCCAATGCCCGGCCTTTGGAGAGGGCATGCCCATTCGTGCATGCACCTACCTGCATGTCCTTAGATATCACTCGACTGATGTGATCCTGGGAGGAATTTCTTATCTCCCATTCAATCAAGGTTTCTTTGAAGAGGGCCAAAGAGGTGCTCTGCTTGACATGTATGGGCAGTCTATTCCAGAGTTTGGGGGTGTCCCTGGGTCAGGAACCTATCGTTCCAGCAAGTTTTGTTCATGGTGATGACAAGGTTTAGATTCCTGGAGCATGTGGCTCTGAGAGATTGGGATTTCTTTAAGGGTAGCATGTTCAACAGCTTTGGTGGTCTGGAATTGCAAAGTTGCATGGTTTGTGGTAGTGATAGGTCCCTTCAGATTGGATTTACTTTTGATAGTTTCCACTGGTAGTTGAATTTATCCTGGGTATTTGATAGGATCATAGGAAGCATTGCTTCAGTTGTGGCTGCTTTGTCACAGAGGGGAGTGTTGGTGGTACATTATTTCTCGGGTTGGCAGGATAGGTTGTCATTGAAGATGTCTTGGAATGGGTTATGTATTTTGGATGCTTTACATGTCTTTTTCTTTTTTGCAGATGGGGTCTTGGAATGCTGTGGCTGTAGTTGGAATAGGTGGGTATAAGGTGAAGCCTTCTCATTCCTATTAGAGGGTTTAATTTTGTCCTTTCCTTTGTAGATGAGGTGCCGAGTTCCACTGGTGAGATACAGTGAGTTCGCAGATGATCATGCTTTGGTGTCAGTTAAGTGGTGGGGTCATTGGATGGGCGTTTTCTGGACGCTGCTGTTGTAATTTGGAATAGGTGGGTATAAGGTGGAACCGTCTCTTTAAAGGTTAGAGGATTTACTTTTTGTACTTTTCTTTGCAGATGGTGGTGTCATGGGTACCAGTGGTGCTGCCACATGGTGGTGTCATGGGTACCAGTGGTGGCACCACACAGTGAGTTCGCAGATGAGGAAGGCAGTGGCGAGCGAGAAGGTTAGACATGATGAGCTCAATTGGGCAACAGTTACTGGCTGAAGTAAGTGTATTTCAAAATTGAGTTTGGTAGAGGATTTACATGGTTATCCAGAGAAGGACAGGCATTTGAGTTGATTTCAAGTTTAATTGGTGGTACCGTCAGTACATTAGATCAATGTTGGAAAGTTGTTCCCACTAAAGGGAGCATCAGCCATTTAGCCATAGGAAAGATGTTAGGATTCTGTAGTGGGCTTGATGAGGTTACAAGTAATTTATTTTTTATAATGTTCATTAAGGCATGTTGCTGTGGGTGGGGTGGGGTCACAGTAATCTTAGAATCATAGGGCGTTATTACACAATCGGCTTTGGGGTGATTACAAGTTAGACAACATCTGGCTTCATTTCTGGGGGTAACATTTATCATGTGTGCTAGGTAGCCAAGATCAATTTTATTTCTACATGCTGCTGCTATTGTCTTTCTTGGGACAGGGGTAGAACCCTAGTGTGAGTTTAGTCACCCGTCCAGTTATTTGGTAGTGGGATAAGGAGGTATTGTTATTGTATATACAAGGCAGTGTTTTGTTTCAAACACAGGTTTTTGGGGAGTTAGGCATTTCTGAAGTTGCATGGCAGCTAATTTAAGGTGGTTACTTTGGTAGGGGTTAATAAGTTGGTGTGTTTCACCATGGAGGTTACCTTTGGGTTATTTCACCGAGATGTTCTTTGGGGTAGATGGATAATGTTGGGAGTGGTTTTAGAAACTGGGTGTGTTACAGGGGAGTTAGAAGGTTTAAAGGAAGCTTGGTTGCAGGATAAGGCAGCTGTAGGACAAGGGGGGCTGGTTTTCTGCCAGCTAGGGTAGGACATTAAAGTCGGAGTTAGACTGTTCCCAATGGTAATGGAGTTGTTGCACATACAGAATTGGGTAGTGGGTTGGCTAAGGTGATATGTTACGGGTAACAGGGTCTTGGGTGTGAGATTTGCTACTAGTTGTTTGACTGGGTGCCGTCTTGAGTTCAAGGGGTTATAATTTGTAGTTTTGTTGTGGTTATAGGCTGTCAATACATTCAGGTTGAGCCATGATTTCAGCTTTGAAGGCAGCGGGCTAAAAGGGTATGTGTCCTTTTGGTGTGGATGTTCCAGTGTTACAACGTGGTTACAGTAATCCTACTTTATTTAGTTTCATTAGGGTGTGTTTCAGTGGCATGGCAAAGGGGTTTATGATGGGATTTTAAGGTGCTTTACAGATGATGGGTACACCAAATTATGTTTGGCTTGACCCTTCCCTTTATGGGAAGTGGATTGAACAATTTTGGGTAGAAGGAAGGGGGAACAGCCTGGTCAGGCTGGTTGGCAGAGAAGAGGGATAAGCTTGCCCTCTTCTGTTCCCTCTCTGATGTCTGGATGTTCATTTCAAGGATCTGGGGAAAGGAAATGAGTAGTTGGCGGAAGCTTGCTGAATAGATAAGCAAGCTGAGGTAAGGATGGTGCTTATTTGGTGGAAGGTAATTCAATGGATGGTGTATGAAGTGAGTTGGGATGCTGCTTCATAAGTAAAGTAAGTGAGCAGAGGTATGGACCCTGCTTGTTGGGCAGGGTGAGTAGGTATGCTGCCCTGATTAACATCACAATGAATGATGTATGAAGTGAGATGGGACGCTGCTTCATAAGTAAAGTAAGTGAGTAGAGGTATGGATGCTGCTTACTAGGGCAGGGTGAGTAGGTACACTGCCCTGATTAACATTACAAGGATGTTATGCTGTATTTAGAATCAGTTATATCATGAATAGTTGTAATTAATAAAGTTGGTGATCAAAGCTATGTTATGGAAATTTAATAAAGGTCGTCAAATGTAATTTGGTGTGATGTGCATTATTGTAGGGGACCAGGACAAAACAAGTTTTCTAGATGCAAATTTGTAAAAATAGAGTCCAGAAGGATGTGCTGTAACAAGACTCCTTAGAAAACCCTTTCAAGCAGCTAACCAGATCCACAGTAACAGTTGCCATCCATGCCATGCTTTTAATAACATTGCAACTTTGCAGTTGGCTCTTATATGTGAGTTAAGAACTAAAGGTAAAAAATGTGTATTATCCAATGATAAGTTATTTGACTGTACTGCATTACAGAATTTAATAAGAAAAGACAAATTCTGGTGTCAGATGAAGTCATTAGAAATGATGCATAGACCCTAAATGAGTAAATAAAAGAAAACACTTTAATGATAATTAAGCAAGCAAAATAATTCCAAGGTTTTTTCAATAGGTGTGGAACTTTTAATGCAGACTGTGCCCTTTTGCAGGTGTAATGTGACTGCTTATTTTTATTAGGAAATGAAAGTTTAATTTCAAATACTTTGCTTTCCTCCTACATTCCAAAGGCATACTGTAGGTGGACTGTACACCCTAAAGTGGGCATTGGTGTGAGTATATGTGTATGTGCCACGCAGCGGTGTGTGAACACTGGCTGTAGATAATTGTCACTGTTAGTGTGACACCCTGACCCCATGTGCAAAAATGGATAAAAGG
The DNA here is from genome assembly GCF_019279795.1 of Protopterus annectens. Lineage (NCBI taxonomy): Eukaryota > Metazoa > Chordata > Ceratodontiformes > Protopteridae > Protopterus > Protopterus annectens. Next base: position 626,879,344 of record NC_056726.1, on the reverse strand, counting down.
GGTTGTGGCTGCATGGATATGCTAATTATAAATAGTAATAACCAGGTAGCTCTCCACAGGATAAGTGTCCCACTGCTTAAAAGTATGTTTGTGTCTTTCAGCTTTTCCCGGTTAGGGGTCGCCACAGCGGAACTCCGGTCCGCTAATGATTGGTAGTTGATTTTTACATGCCGAGTTACCAGCCCTGGCGCACAACCTTCAACGAAGGTATGCCCATTCATGCATGTCTCCACGCAGAAGACGGTCTAGCTGAGAATCGAACCGGACAGTGTCTTACTGTGAGGTGACAACGCTACCACAGCACCACCACCGCGCTTAAATAATCCAACACACAAGATAGCAATGAGGCAGCCAGGCAGTATACGAACCATAAAACTTTTATTACATAAAATAAAAAACGGTAAGCGATTTCGCTGTGAGCTTCTTCAGACCAGTAAAAGCATCTTATTCAAACAGAGACATTTAAATATAATTAGTCAGCAAATAAAATTCAGACAATCAGTTTCAAATATGAATCCCAAATTTAAAGACATATACCATCCTTACATAGACTTGTATCTCTCATTGTAACTAGGCTGTCATAAAATAGCTTTTAACTACAGATTTATTATCAAACAATCTTCTAAATATTATAAATATATGTAATACATTTTTCATATATATAAAAATAATATATTTTTAAACATAAAACATAATAACTTCTAAAAAATACATACTGACTTATTTACTGTCTTTAAATTTTGGATGTCTCTGAATAAGATGCTTTTACTGGTCTGAAGAAGCTCACAGCAAAAGGTCTTCCCTTTTTTATTTTATGTAATAAAGGTTTTATGGTTCGTATACTGCCTGGCTGCCTCACTGCTATCTTGTTTCTAATTATAAATAGTGTTAATGCTGTGGGGTTGAGTATGGATGGTTATGCTAATTATAAACAATATTAATGTTGTGGGGTTGAGGATGGATGGATATGCTAATTATAAATAGTGTTAATGTTGTGGGGTTGAGGATGGATGGATATGCTAGTTATAAATAGTGTTGATGCTGTGGGGATGTGGATGGATGGCTATGCTAATTATGAATAGTGTTAATGTTGTGGGGTTGAGGATGGATGGATATGCTAATTATAAATAGTGTTGATGCTGTGGGGTTGAGGTTGGATGGATATGCTAATTATAAATAGTGTTAATGCTGTGGGGTTGTGGATGGATGGATATGTCAATTATAAATAGTGTTAATGCTGTGGGGTTGTGGATGGATGGATATGCTAACTATAAATAATGTTAGCGCTGTGGGGTTGTGGCTGGATGGATATTCAAAGTATAAATAGTGTTAATGCTGTGGGGTTGTGGATGGATGTGTTAATTATAAATAGTGTTAATGCTGTGGGGTTGTGGATGGATTGATATGCTAATTATAAATAGTGTTAATTCTGTGGGGTTGAGGATGGATGGATATACTAATTATAAATAGTGTTAATGCTGTTGGGTTGTGGATGGATGGATATGCTAATTATAAATAGTGTTAATGCTGTTGAGTTGTGGATGGATGGATGAATGGATATGCTATTTATAAATAATGTTAATGCTGTGGGGTTGTGGATGGATGGATATGGTAATTATAAATAGTGTTAATGCTGTAGGGTTGTGGATAGGTGGATATGCTAATAATAAATAGTGTTAATACTGTAGGGTTGTGGATAGGTGGATATGCTAATTATAAATAGTGTTAATGCTGTGGGGTTGAGGATGGATGGATATGTTAATTATAAATAGTGTTAATGCTGCGGGGTTGTGGATGGATGGATATGCTAATTATAAATAGTGTTAATGCTGAAGGGTTGAGGATGGATGGGTATGCTAATTATAAATAGTGTTAATGCTGTGAGGTTGTGGATGGATGGATGTGCTAATTATTAATAGTGTTTATGCTGTGGGGTTGAGGTTGGATGGATATGCTAATTATAAATAGTGTTAATGCTGTGGGGTTGTGGATGGATGGATATGTCAATTATAAATAGTGTTAATGCTGTGGGGTTGTGGATGGATGGATATGCTAATTATAAATAATGTTAGCGCTGTGGGGTTGTGGCTGGATGGATATTCAAAGTATAAATAGTGTTAATGCTGTGGGGTTGTGGATGGATGTGTTAATTATAAATAGTGTTAATGCTGTGGGGTTGTGGATGGATTGATATGCTAATTATAAATAGTGTTAATTCTGTGGGGTTGAGGATGGATGGATATACTAATTATAAATAGTGTTAATGCTGTTGGGTTGTGGATGGATGGATATGCTAATTATAAATAGTGTTAATGCTGTTGAGTTGTGGATGGATGGATGAATGGATATGCTATTTATAAATAATGTTAATGCTGTGGAGTTGTGGATGGAGGGATATACTAATTGTAAATAGTGTTAATGCTGTGGGGTTGAGGATGGAGATATCTCTTAATTATAAATAGTGTTATTGTTGTGGGGTGGTGGATGGATGGTTATGCTAATTATAAATAGTGTTAATGCTGTGGGGTTCAGGATGGCCGGATATGCTAATTATAAATAGTGTTAATGCTATGGGGTTGTGAATGGATGGATATGTTAATTATAAATAGTGCTAATGCTGTGAGGTTGAGGATGGATGTATGTGCTGATTACAAATGGTGTTAATGCTGCGGGGTTGTGGATGGATGGATATGCTAATTATAAACAGTGTTAATGCTGTAGGGTTGTGGATGGATGGATATGCTAATTATAAATACTGTTAATGGAGTGGGGTTGAGGATAGATGGATATGCTTATTATAAATAGTGTTAATGCTGTAGGGCTGACGATGGATGACTGTGCAAATTATAAATGCTGTCAATACTGTGGGGTTAAGGATGGCTAGATATGCTAATTATAAATAGTGTTAATGTTGTCGGGTTGAGGATGGAAGGATATGCTAATTATAAATAGTGTTAATGCTGTGAGGTTGAGGATGGATGGATATGCTAATTATAAATCGTGTTAATGCTGTGGGGTTGTGGATGGATGGATTTGCTAATTATAAACAGTGTTAATGCTGTGAGGTTGAGGCTGGATGCATATGCTAATTATAAATTGTGTTAATGCTGTGAGGTTGAGGATGGATGGATATGCTAATTATAAATCGTGTTAATGCTGTGGGGTTGTGGATGGATGGATTTGCTAATTATAAACAGTGTTAATGCTGTGAGGTTGAGGCTTTATGGATATGCTAATTATAAATTGTGTTAATGCTGTGGGGTTGAGGATGGATGGGTATGCTAATTATAAATAATGTTAATGCTGTGGGGTGAAGGGTAGATGGATATGCTAATTATAAGTAGTGTTAATGCTGTGAGGTTGAGGATGGATTGATATGCTAATTATACATCGTGTTAATGCTGTGGGGTTGAGGATGGTGGTATTTGCTAATTATAAACAGAGTTAATGCTGTGGGGTTGAGAATGGATGGATATGCTAGTTATAAATAGTGTTAATGCTGTGGGGTTGAGGATGGATGGATATCCTAATTATAAATAGTGTTAAGGCTGTTGGGTTGAGGATGGATGGATGTGCTAATTATAAATAGTGTTAATGCTGTGGGGTTATGGATGTTTGGATGTGCTAATTATAAAGACTGTTAATGCTGTGGAGTTGTGGATCGATGGATATGCCAATTATAAATAGTGTTAATGCTGTGGGGTTGAGGATGGATGGATACGCTAAATATAAATAATGTTAATGCTGTTGGGTTGTGGATAGAGTGATATACTTATTTTAAATAGTGTTCATGCTGTGGGGTTGTGGATGGATGGATATGCTAATTATAAATAGTGTTAATGCTGTTGGGTTGAGGATGGATGGATATGCTAGTTTTAAATAGTGTTAATGCTGTGAGGTTTAGGATGGAGGGATATGCTAATTATAAATAGTGTTAATGCTGTGGGGTTGTGGATGGACGGATACGCTAAATATAAATAATGTTAATGCTGTTGGGTTGTGGATAGAGTGATGTACTTATTTTAAATAGTGTTAATGCTGTGGGGTTGTGGATTTATGAATATGGAAATTATAAATAGTGTTTATACTATGGGGTTGTGGATAGCTGGATATGCTCATTACAAATAGTGTTAGTGCTGTGAGATTGTGGATAGATGTATATGCAAATTATAAATATTGTTTATGCTGTGGGGTTGTGGATGGATGGATGGATATGCTAATTATAAATAATGTTAATACTGTGTGGTTGTGGATGGATGGATATCCTAATTATAAATAGTGTTAATGCTGTGGTGTTCAGGATGGATGGATATGCTAATTTCAAATAGTGTTAATGCTGTGGGGTTTTGGATGAATGAATGGATATGCTAATTATAAATAGTGTTATTGCTGTGGGTTGAGGATGGATGGATATGCTAATTATAAATAGTGTTGATGGTGTGGGGTTGTGGATGGATGGATATGCTAATTATAAATAGTGTTAATGCTGTGGGGTTGTGGATGGATGGATATGCTAATTATAAATAGTGTTAATGCTGTTGGGTTTTGAATGGGAGGATATGCTAACTGTAAATAGTGTTAATGCTGTGGTGTTTTGGATGGATGGACATGCTAATTATAAATAGTGTTAATGCTGTGGGGTTGAGGATGGATGGATATACTAATTATAAATAGTGTTAATGCTGTGGGGTTGAGGATGGATGGATATACTAATTATAAATAGTGTTAATGCTGTGGGGTTGAGGATGGAGGGATATCCTAATTATAAATAGTGTTAATGCCATGGGGTTGTTGATGAATATACTAATTATAAATAGTGTTAATGTTGTGGGGTTATGGATGGAGGAATATGCTAATTACAAATAGTGTTAATGCTGTGGGGTTGAGGATGCATGGATATGCTAATTATAAATAGTGTTAATGCTGTGGAGTTGTAGATGGATGGATATACTAATTATAAATAGTGTTAGTGCTGATGAGTGAGGATGGATGGATATTCTAATTATAATTAGTGTTAGCACCATGGGGTTTTGGATGGATGGATATGCTAAGTCCAAATAGTATTAATGCTGTGGGGTTGAGAATGGATGGATATGGTAATTCTAAATAGTGTTAATGCTATGGGGTTGTAGATGGATGGATATGATTATTATAAATAGTGTTAATGCTGTGGGATGGAGGATGGATAGATATGCTAATTATAAATACTGTTAATGCTGTGGGGTTGTTGATGAATATGCTAATTATAAATAGTGTTAATGCTGTGGGGTTATGGATGGATGAATATGCTAATTATAAATAGTGTTAATGCTTTGGGGTTGATGATGCATAGATATGCTAATTATAAATAGTGTTAATGCTGTGGGGTTGTGGATGGATGGATATACTAATTATAAATAGTGTTAGTGCTGATGGGTGAGGGTGGATGGATATGCTAATTATAATAAATGTCAGTGCTGTGGGGTTAAGGATGGATGGATATCCTAATTATAAATAGTGCTAATGCTGTGGGGTTGAGGATGGATGGATGTGCTAATTATAAACAGTGTTAATGCTGTGGGGTTGTGGATGGATGGATATGCTAATTATAAACAGTGTTAATGCTGTGGGTTTGTGGATGAATGGATATGCTGATTATAAATAGTGTTAATGCTGTGGGGTTGTGAATGGATGAATATGGTAATTATAAATAGTGTTAATGCTGTGGGATTGTGGATGGATGGATATGCTAATTATAAATAGTGTTAATGCTGTGGAGTTGTGGATGGTTGGATATGCTAATTATAAGCAGTGTTAATGCTGTGGGGTTGTGGATGGATGGATATGCTGATTATAAATAGTGTTAATGCTGTGGGGCCATGGATTGATGGATGTGCTAATTATAAATAGTGTGAATGCTGTGGGGTTGTGGGCGGATGGATATTCTAATTATAAATAGCATTTATTCTGTGAGGTTGTTGATGGATGGATATGCTAATTAGAAATAGTGTTAATGATGTGGGGTTGTGGAGGGAGGGATATGATAATTAAAAATAGTATTAATAGTGTGGGGTTGTGGATGGATCAATATCCTAATTATAGATAGCGTTAATGCTGTGGGGTTTAGGATGGATGGATATGCTAAATATAAATAGTGTTAATGCTGTGGGGTTGTGGATGGATGAATATGCTAATTATAAATAGTGTTAATGCTATGGGTTGAGGATGGATGTATATGCTAATTATAAATAGTGTTAATGGTGTGGGGTTGTGGATGAATGGATATCCTAATTATACATTGTGTTAATGCTTTGGGGTTCAAGATGGATGGATATGATAATTATAAATAGTGTTAATGCTGTGGGGTTGTTGATGGATTTATATGCTAATTATAAATAGTGTTAATGCTGTGCGGTTGAGTATGGATGGATATGCTAATTATAATTAGTGTTAATGCTGTGGGGTTGAGTATAGATGGATAAGCTAATTATAAATAGTGTTAATGCTGTGGGGTTGTGGATGGATGGATGCGCTGATTATAAATAGTATTAATGCTGTGGGGTTGAGGATGGATGGATATGCTAATTATAAATAGTGTTAATGCTGTGGGGTTGTGGATGGATGGGTGTGATAATTATAAGTAGTGTTAGTGCTGTGAGATTGTCGCTGGATGGATATGCTAATTATAGATAGTGTTAATGTTGTGGGGTTGTGGATGAATGAATGTGCTAATCATAAATAGTGTTAAGTCTGTGAGGTTGAGGATGGCGGGATATGCTAATTATAAATAGTGCTAATGCTGTTGGGTTGAGAATGGATGACTATTCTAATTATAAATAGAGTTAATGCTGTGGCATCGTGGAGCAATGGATATGCTAATTTTAAACAATGTTAATGCTGTAATGTTGTGGATGGATGGATATGCTAATTATAAATATTGTTAAGGATGTGGCATTGAGGATGGATGGATATGCTAATTATAAATAGTGTTAATGCTGTGGGGTTGTGGATGGATGGATATAATAATTATAAATAGTGTAAACGCAGTGGGGTTGAGGATGGATGGATATGCTAATTATAAATAGAGTTAATGCTGTGGGGTTGAGGATGGATGGGTATCCTAATTATAAATAATGTTAATGCTGTGGGGTTGAGGATGGATGGATGTGCTAATTATAACTAATGTTAATGCTGTGGGGTTGTGGATGGATGGATATGCTAATTATAAATAATGTTACTGCTGTGAGGTTGTGGAAGGATGAATGGATGTGTTAATTATAAATAGTGTTAATGCTGTGGGATTGTGGATGGATAGATATGCTAATTATAAATAGTGTTAATGCTGTGGGGTTGAGGATGGCTGGATGTGCTAATTATAAATAGTGTTAATGCTGTGGTTTGTGGATGGATGGATATGCTAAATTTAACTAGTGTTAATGCTGTTGGTTCGAGGATGGCTGGATATGCTAATTATAAATAGTTTTAATGCTGTAGGGTTTTGGATGGATTGATATGCTAATTTTAAATAGTGCTAATGCTTTGGGTTGTGGCTGGATGGATATGCTAATTATAAATAGTGTTAATGCTTTGGGGTTGAGGATGGAAGGATATGCTAATTATAAATATTGTTAATGCTGTGGGATTGTGGATGGGCGATATGCTAATTATAAATAGTGTTAATGCTGTGGGGTTGTGGATGGATTGATATGCTAATTATAAATAGTGTTAATGGTGTGTGGTTGTGGATGGATGGATATGCTAATTATAAATTGTGTTAATGCTGTGAGGTTGAGGATTAATGGATATGCTAATTATAAATAGTGTTAATGCTGTGGGGTTGTGGATGGCTGGATATGCTAATTATAAATAGTGTTAATGCCGTGGGGTTGTGGATGGATGGCAATGCTAATTATAAATAGTGTTAATGATGTGTGGTTGTGGAAGGATGGATATGGTAATTATAAATAGTGTTAATGCTGTGGGGTTTTGAATGGATGGATATGCTGATTATAAATAGTGTTAACGCTGTGGGGTTGTGGATGGATGGATATGCTAATTATAAATAGTGTTAATGTTGAGGGGTTCAGGATGGATGGATATGCTAATTATAAATAATGTTAATGCTGTGGGGATGTGGATGGATGGATATGCTAATTATAAATAGTGTTATTGCTGTGGGGTTCTGGATGGATGGATATGGTTATTATAAATAGTGTTAATGCCGTGGGGTTGGGGATGGATGGATATGCTAATTATAAATAGTGTTAATGCTCTGAGGTTGTGGATGAATGGATATGCTATTTATAAATAATGTTAATGCTCTGTGTTTGACTTCATGTACAGCATGCTTATTCTGTTATGCAGGAAAGATAATGCATAAACTGAAACAGAAAAATATAGTGTACTTAGATGATATCAGAAAGCGTAATGAAAGTAATGCTCACTTTTGAGTATGAAATTAGTCTTTCCATGGCTGAGTTTGTAACTGGTATTACTTCCGGTAGGTTCCAGTGTAAATAAATAGTGTTGTCTTTGGTGAATGGTCAAAGCACTTTAGTCTTTTTGTGTCATTTTTGGGCAGCACATTTTTTCTCTTTAACTTAAAAAGTAGCTGTGAATCACTTGTGAAGACTAATACTCCATTTCCCTCACTTTGATGGGGAGGCCATCTTGCCTCACTCTTCAAATTTACTGTCTTTGTAATAACAGTTTAGGTCATTCAATGTGTGAAATCTCAAGACTGAAAAGAATCCTTAGATGATGTATCTAGAGCTGCTTTAGATTAAAATGTATGAAAAAGATAACAATTGCTCAATGTAGCCTAACTTAATCTAGAAATCCTTGCCTCTGCCCTCCAGCTTTGAACTGTAGAAGTAGTGAATATTTTCTGCTTAAATTCTCAACTACCAGACACATCTCTCAACCTGCAGACATCAAACATCTGTATAATGGTTCTTGAAAAGTACATACATCTAGCCATAAATCTTGGCAACTAATTAACACTAAATTTGCATGCATAATAACATAATTCCTTCCATTTCCAATAGGGATATGATATGTCATCAGTCAGTATCACACAAGGGAGTAGTCAGAATTTGCATTTTACACTCAGATCTAATGTTGCTGCCCCCACCAACCACCTATCATTTTATAAATATACTCAACTCTCAAACTGATACCCTCAGACATATAGGACAGGGACACATTATTTTCAGGTATTGCAATTTATATCCATAAAATGTTGTCTTTTAGAAGTGTATTCATTTCACACAAGCATTTCTGTATATCTCTGTATTGTAAATATTCTTTACACAGTTCTAAACATTCCTTACTTCTTGTGTGTTAAAGTTTCCAAGAGATGCTCAAAAAAAAGGGTTCCATATGTGTAGAGTGAGTATGCCTAGCTACACCTTCAGTAGCACACGTTTAAAACTTTAAAGGTCAAAGTATCCACATGATGCAAAATGTAACTAAATAAACACATTTTATATAGACTCGCATATAAGTAATGATAACAACATGCATACATTTCAGTAACACGCCTCAGCCATCATGTGTCCTTCATCAGACTAAGTGTATACAAAAATATGCACAAAGTGAGAGATGTGTACTGTGCTTTAGACAGTAAAAACAGACTCTGGAGTCACTAACTCAGTTTCTCCTGTGAATTTATTTATAAAACATAGGTTCATAGGTTGATACTAGGCTATCTGCCCTAGGGCATTTATAAGCCTAGCCAGAGTGTGTTTGGCTTTCGCCACCCTTTTAGATTAGTTGACTGTGCCTCTGTATAGTAGGTCACAGAAGGTAGTCCTTTTGAGGTTAGTTTACTGTACCTCTGTCAAGCAGGGACACAGAAGAGATCCCAGGGGTAAACTTACGATCTCCCATCCACTCGTCAAGATTTCTCTTGAAGAGGGTCAGTGAAGGGGCTCTGCCTAACATGGATTGGGATTTTGTTCCAGAGTGAGAGGAGCCTCTGGGATATGAATCTGTCCCTCCAGCATATCCTATTTATTTCTGTGTTGAGGTTCAAGTCCCTGGAGCATGTAGCTCTAAGGGATTTGGATTTCCTGAGGTGAAGCATGTCCATTAATTCTGGGTTGGACATGGCTTTATACGTCAGACACAGATCGCCTCTGAGTAGGCAGTATGTAACTGAGTAGAGCTGGAGTTTCTTTAGCCAAACTGCAGAGGGCATCTGTTTGAGCCCCTTGATCCTCTTGGTGAGATACTTTTGGGGTCTTTCCAGTTGCTGCAGGTGTCGGGTAAGGTACATCCCAAACGGGGCATTGTACTCAATTATGGGCCTGATAAGTGATGAGTAGAGGGGCACAATGACCTGTCTTGATCTAGATGTGAACCCTTCCATGATAAGATGGGCTATATAGAAGGTCTTTCTAACCACTTTGGCAACGTGATTGTCAAAGGAGAGATTGATATCTACTTGAGTCCCCAAGTCCCTAATTACTTCTTCCGTACTTAATGGATTACCACCTATGTGGTAATTTGTGGGTACTTTGTTTTTTCCAAAGGGGATGACTATGCACTTTTTGGCATTTAGCTTTAGGCCATGGCTCTGGCACCAGTTATCCATCTCTGTGAGACCCTTTTGGAGGATGCTTGTGTCAGCTGGAGAGTCGATTACAGCACCCAGATTTCAGTCATCTGCGAACTTGGTCAGCCATAGTCCACCCGTGTTAGCCTGCACCTCGGAGAAATATATACCAAACAAGAGAGGTCCCAGGACTGAGCCTTGTGGGGCACCACTTGTAACTGGTTTAGAGTCTAACATGGCACCTGCTATTCTGACCATGTGGGTTCTATCCCTGAGCCAGTTTGCAACCCATCTTGTGGCATAGGGGTTGATATTTAAGCTAGTGAGCTTATTTATAATGCCCGAGTGGGGTATTGTGTCAAAGGCTTTTGCGAGGTCCAGGTAGGCTGTGTGGACTACCTTCCCTTCATCTATGGCTTTGGTAACTGTTTCAAAGAAGTCGACCAGGTTCAAGAGGCAAGATCTGCCCTTAACAAAGCCGAATTGGGTAGGATCCCGTATCTGGAGGTTTCCAGTGTCTTTGTTTATGATTTCCATGATGATACGCTCCATAGCTTTGTAGACCAGGCTAGTCAGGCTTATAGGGCAATAGTTTCCAGGGTCTGTTGTGGCACCACCTTTGTGGAGTGGGACCACTGTTGCTGTATGCCATTCCATGGGTACATATCTTGTAGTAAGGCTGATATTGAACAGTGACTTTATATGAGGGTTTAGTTCTTCTTGGAGCTCGTGTAAGACGCAGCCCGGGACACCGTCTGGTCCAATTGATGCCATGTTTTTTGCTTTGGAGAGGGCAGCTCTCACCTGTGCATCTGTGATCTCAGGAAGGCTACACTTTGTTGGGATAGACATTTGCTCTTTTGGGGGGGGAAGGGGGGGAGAACTTTGCACTGAACCTTTCTGCCAGGATGTCGGCAATGTCTGTGGGTTCAATGTATTTTTTGTCATTTTGCACTAACTCAGAGCATATCTGGGAGTTGCCTCCCAGGTTTCTGACATAAATAAAGAAGGCCTTGTGATTATCTTTAGTGTCTTGTGCAATTTTTCTTTTGAAGCTGGCCTTAGATGATCTTATGAGGGATCATAGTTTCTTGCTAGTACTGATCAGTGACGCCTTCTCTTTTTAGGATTTTTCTCTGTCATGTAGTAGCTTTCTCCTTCTGTTGTATAGCTTATTTATGGCCGGGGTCCACCAGACAGGTCTCCTGCCTTTGGAGGAGTGAGTCTTGGTTTTATTTGGGCTAGCATGCTCCATGCATTCCTGTAAGTGTCCATAGAATGCTTTTGTAAAGGATTCTGCATTTTGGGCCGTATTTTCCACTGACCTGGGGGCTTTGAAGGATTCCACCTCAGTTTTGAGAAGTGTGAAGTTTGCTTTTGAGAAGTTCTTCACCGTGGTTTCCTTGGCTAGGGGTGGGGATGGAATATGGATGTCCAGTGAGATTTGTTTATGGTCTGATCTTACCAATGAGGGGTATACCTCTGGTGTGGAACATAGAGACCCCATGTTGGTGATGACCAGATCAAATATGTTTTCCCCTCTTGTGGGAGTGGTGAGCAGTTGTTCCATAGCATTTGAGTTTATAAATTCTAGGAACCATTGGGCGAGGGTGTTTGGGCTTGAGAAGTTTTCCCAATCGATGTTTGGGTAGTTGAAGTCACCCAATATAATAGTGTTTGGAGAGACCTTCATATTCTCCAGTGTTCTCAGGAAAGCCGAGTGAGGTTCCTGTGTTTGGGAGGGTGGTCTGTAGCAGGCTATAAACTGAAAGGCAGTTTTGCCCACTGTTAGTTGCACATGGATGGTCTCCGATGCTTCGTGCAGTGCCACTAACCTGAAGGTGTGGGTATCTTTGATAAATATGGATACTCCCCCTCCTTTTGTGGTTCGGTCTGAGGTTTGGGGCTGGAAAGCATGGTATGAAGTATAACCTGTTAGTGCTGGGACTCTTGGGAAAATTCCCCCTATTCAAACTTGGGAAAGTGGGGAACCAGCGGAAAAACACAGTCCCGTGTCTGTTGTCATTTTCAGTCTATAAGCTCAATTTCCTTCCAGTAATTCAGAACGCTGTTTGGTTACACAGTTCAGGTCTAGAAAGTAAATGTTTTATAATTATTTGAAGTAGTTCCAATAATCCTTCCTGTTGTAGAATAACAGCACTGCTCTCCTTTAGGACAATTAGAGATCTTGGATTGCCAGGCTGCAGAGTGAGTCCAGCTACCCTGCATAGAAAGCTCATTTAGCTATGTGTAACCTGCATCTCATCTCATGGTTTTCACCACTGCCCAAAGCCCATGACCAATAAATAGGTCATAGACAGATCTGTAAGCTGAACACTTTTTCTTATGAGTCATTTCTGTGTTCAGAAGAATGACCTATGCAATTACTATTCCACTGCACCTATCCAGTGCTTAATTTATCAGCTTACTTTCCTTTCCTTTATGAAAAAATAAAACTGAGGACTTAAATTCCTACATTTGGAGAAGATGCGCTTCCATACCTTAACAGAGCAATCATGACCTCTGATTTGAATATGCTTTTCATTCCACACTCAGCAGCAAACTGCACCAGTACATGCTCAAAGCTAAAAAAGGCAGCATCACCAATAAATGACAAAAATGCAATCCATAAGTCCCTAAACTGCATGCTTATCAGAACTTGGTTACCATTGATTTCCTGAGCATGAAAATTGTGAATAGGAGGGGAGATGATATACTCCGTCGGTAAAGCATATTTTCACACTGAATTTGTCATATTTAACAAGGTGGTGTGCCTTCTTTGAGTGTACAAAGCACATGTACACATTACTGTCAAAGTCCCATAACCCCCTTCAGTACCTAAAAAAGGACAAAGACATGATCCATTTTTCCATGGCCAGGAACGAGTCTGCATTGCATCTTCTGCCTCCGAGGTTTGACCATTGCCTTACAGCACCTTGATGTATATTTTCTCAGGCTGAGGAACATGATCCATCTGTAGTTAGAACACAGTTTACCTCTCTCCTTTCTAGAAAATTCTAGCTACTACCATAGTCTGTCAAGCCAGAGCTACTATTCCCACCTTCCTTACAGCATTAGAAAGTCACATTAGTTGTGCCACTCCAACTGTATTCAGCAGTTGCAATATTTCTGATTGGATCTTACCTACTCTAGCTGCTTCCTACAGCAGAACTGTTTAATCACTATGGCAATCTCTTCTGCATAAATAGATCTGACCCCTGCATTGTTCAGTTGCTTCTGTTTCTCCCTTTTGAAAAGAAGGCATGTCCATTGGATTTTGGTATTCCTCAAATCCTAAATGAATATATATATATAATGTGTGGATTTATGGATTCGGAAAACAGAAACACTTCTAATAGGTTTATAAAACAAGTATAGACCAAATTTTCAAATTCTTATAACACTTAACAACATTGAGCAAGACTAAAGAGCTAGTCCAGTGCTCCATGGTCTGGAAGAAATACACAGGGATCTTCCTTAACCTGAGTTTCAGCACTTGTTCTTGTTTGTTAAAAATGGGGATCACCACTTCAGATTGCCATTCCAGGGATACTGTTCCCCTCCCATGTAACACTTAAGATGCTGATTAACCAATCTTTCCAATCATGTCCATTTCCTTCAACATCTCCAACCATTCTTGCCCCCCACTTGCAGCCTTACTACCTTTGTCGGTCTGCTACAGCTACAGTGATGAATTCCAACACTTCAAAGACTTCAGGCACTGTCTTCAGTTAAGAGGGTATGTGCACCAGGTTAGGGAGTTTATTGAAACACCCTTTCTAGTTTTCTAGGCAGTGTAAAACCATAACAACATTCATGGTAGTAGTTTCCACTTCGGCATGATTGATATCCTGCCATCCTGTCATGAACAGTTTTTCAGAACCACTTTAAGATACCCAGCAGTCTTTCTCAGTGGCATCTCCAAATGCTTCGTCATGCCCAGCTTTTGCTTTGGCATCTGCCCTCACTGTGGCTTCCATGGCCTGTCAGAGCATTTCCAGGAGAGCCCTCCATGAATATTGCCAAGAATGCCTCCTTATTCATATTGATAGTGCTATCACAAATGGAATTTGCCAGAAGGTTCTATGTTTTCTACTGTGACAGGCACATACAACAGTCCAACAACATTTTATTGCTGACACATTAGTAGTGTAAGCCTTGAGTGTTATTCTTACAGTCCTCACCTAGAACATAGTCAGACAAATGTATATTAACAATGCCTGTGTCAATTGATTAACAAATTGCATATTATAGATTTTTCTGCATCAAATAAAATGCTAAAATAAGCATTTTTCCAAGGGGGCATAGCATTCCCCTCCACCTTTAATGATGTATAGTGATTTCACACCAGCTGTGCCTAACTCAGCATACATAGGAAACAAACAAAAAAAACAAGCAACAAAGAAGCAAAGCAGAAACTAGATCTTGCACAACAAATAACATCAAACGCTCCACAAGTTAAAACAAAATTTGAATAAAATATCGTCACCAGCCCCAACAAAAACATAAATCAGAAGATAATACAAACAAAACAACGAAACAAACACTCAGTAAAAAATACTGCAGTAAAACCCAACACGAATAGAAGAAAACACTGCTGTAACAAAAATATTAGAATAATAAAAAAAGTGTGAAAAGGGAACATGTGACAGATAATACTTTGATCGAATATAGGGAAACCAGTAGTGACATGCCTGGCATGCCACCTTAATGTGGAGATTCCCTTTAGCTGTGTGACATCTTTTCTTCATTTTCTATTAAAGGCAGGTCCTTGCTTATTCCATATTTGCAAACATAATGAAATAATCTCTTTGGGTTTGTGAACCCACAAAACGTCTTGCTGAGTTTTTTCAATTTCCTCATATTTATTTATTTATTTTTTTTGCTCTGGTAACTAAACTTAAAAGTACACACCTTAAAATCCATAGTTTCCAGGATTTTAGGGATTTGTATCAGATTTCTTGCTTTCTTTGCAGAGTTTTTTCATCCGTTTATGATATAGAACCTTATTAGAATATACTTAATAGCAGATGACATACTTAAAATAGTAAAAACAGGTATAGAGTACCTTTCATTATATGTTAGTTGTAGAGATAAGTAAAATATGTGTTTATTACCAAGAACAGAGGACTGATTCAGTAATGATTTTTTTTTCAGAGTGTGTCCTGGCCTTTGGTTATAACGTATGTCAACACAATATGTATTGTTGATATAGTACATATTTACGATGGTGTATTAAACATGCACTGCTTCACTGAGGTAATAAAGAAACAATCCGTATGGCTAATTCAGCTGAAAACAAAAAATGTAACAATCTTTTGTAAGAGTTAAGGTAACATGCAGCTGAAGAGAAGAGCTGTACAATAGTTCCTCCCTCACCGTGTCAAGCTTACCCTACAGTGCTACGCAGTGTAACATGCTAGGCTTACCCTACAATGCTAGGCAGTGTAAAGTGCTAGGCTTACCCTACAATGCTAGGCAGTGTAACATGCCAGGCTTACCCTACAATGCTAGGCAGTGTAACGTGTCAAGCTTACCCTGCCATCCTAGGCAGTGCAACATGCCATGCTTACGCTACAATGCTAGGCAGTGTAACATGCCAGACTTACCCTACAATGCTAGGTAGTGTAACATGCCAGGCTTACCCTATAGTGCTAGGCTGTATAAAGTGCCAGGCTTACCCTACAATGTTAGGCAGTGTAACATGCCAGACATACCCTACAGTGCTAGATAGTGTGATGTGCCAGGTATACCCAAAAATGTTAGGTAGTGTAAATGTGCCAGGTATACCCTACAATGTTAGGTAGGGTAATGTGCTAAGCTTACCCTGCAATGCTAGGCAGTGTAACATGCCAGGCATACCCTACAATGTTAGTTAGTGTAATGTGCCAAGCTTATCCTACTATGCTAGGCTGTGTAACGTGCCAGACTTACCCTACAATGCTAGGCAGTGTAATATGCCAGGCTTACCCTGCAATGCTGGGCAGTGTAACATGCCAGGCTTACCCTGCAATGCTGGGCAGTGTAACATGCCAGGCTTACCCTACAATGGCAGGTAGTGTAATGTGCCAGGCTTTCCCTACAGTGCTAGGCAGTGTAAAACCATAACAACATTTAAACGTTGATTCGATGAATGGATGGAATCAGGTAAATTCATTCCAGGAGTCACTGGATACAAACAATTAAGTGTGACAAATAAAACATTATTATATCTCAATTCTTTGAGTTCCTTGTCTGCATCTCTTTTGCCACCTTTTCTCCAGTTTCTCTTTGTTTCACTCCCCTCTAATGCTATCCCAGCTAATAGTATTCTATCCATATCTCCCGAATTATCTCTACCTCCTCTCATCATCTTCTGAACTGTTAATTCACCTTCAGGGAGGCTTTTCTAGTTTTAGCCAAAATGCCATAATGATATACTGCTTGCTACCTTAGTGGAAGCCTATGAACATAAGCATTAATAATCACGGGAGCACAATTCACAAGCTATTGCGGCTAATGTCCAGGGGTTAGTTTGTATACTAGGTGGGTAGCAGCTAGGGTGAGGAGGCAGACAACAAGGGTACTAATGGCAGTTGTGTCCATGCCTTTAAGGCAGGGGAATGATATTGCTTATTTGTTTACAAAGTATTGTGACATGTATTAGTGGGTTGTAAGATGCTCCTGAATGTTTTTCTGATACTTTTATGAAAGTCAGACTAGAAATTTTAAGATTGCTACACGTTACCATTTGATTGATTTGATTACAATTCTCATTTATAAAGATAATCCATGCTTAATTTGAAGTTACTGCTATGCCTGACAGTTATTTCTTATAGCTACAAGTTGAAATACATTTTTGACAGTTTCTTTTCTGTAGCAAGTTTCATTTTCTATGCACTCTGCACTTTTTGTGGAAGTGGAATTCATTAAATTAGCATAATTTTCTAAGGGAAGAAGCACTATTATGAGTACGCCTTTCTGAAATCATAAATATACACTTAAAATAGCTTTGAGTGGTGATTGATTAGAGCTGAGAAGAGAACATGACAAATAAGTGTATTTTATTTGCCTTAAGCCACAAGTATACGCAAAAAAGACAGACATTTATAGCACACCAGAAATGTTTCGGGGGGATATGCAAAGTGCAGATTTTGGAAAACATATAAGGGAATGAAAAAAAGGCCACAGCACAAAGTCTCAAGAAGAATGTTTTTAATGAGCATATAATGCAGTCTAGATTGCCACTGAGACTGACTAGGACACAAACTTTTCAGCAGCAATAGAGACATGATGGCCATGTTTAACAGAACTGTAACACATATTATATATATCAAGCATTTTAGATTATAAAAATTGAAACAGAGTATGTTAACCTGCTTGTTGACAAGCACTTAATGGATGATGTTTTGATGCGTCGATTTAAAAGTCATCTAGCAGACTTTGGTGTAGAAATCACTGGTTGTATGATTTCAGTGTGTGCAGTGGCAGTCATTCATTTTTTGTGGTGTTTTCTCCTTTCTTCTTGGTTGTGTGACTAAAGAGTCAGCATATTTATGTAAAGGAGCTGTGAGAGGTGGAGCCCCTTATCCACACATGTGCATACACACACGCACACACACACACGCACACACACACACACACACACACACACACACACACACACACACACACACACCCACACACACACACACACACACAAGCACGCGCACATGCCACACGCACGCACGCACACACACATGCACTAGCAGTCACTCATTTTCTTTGGTGTTTTCTTTCTTCTTTTTTCTTGGCTGTGCAAATAAAGAGTCAGCATATTTATGTAAAGGGGGTGTGAGAGGAAGATACCCCTAAATACACATTGGGGGGTACACCATGGTACCAAATGTGTACAGATCCTCTTTGCTGTGCTTTATCTTGAGTAGAGAAAAATGGCCCCAGGCTACAGTTTTGCTATTTGCCAGAAAAGAAATTATAAAAAGTGAATAATTTGTGCTTGTTTTTGTTATTTTAATTGCTTTGCCTTTCAGTTCTTTTTTGGGTTTACAATTTCTTGACAATATTGCTTCCTCTCAAAACTTGACTCTCACTTTCCAGGTATAGTTTTAATCCTGTCACTTTTATCAGCTCCCTATCGAAATGTTGGGACTCATAATGCCCAGTATAAAAACACTGCAAAAAAAAAAAAAAAAGAAAATCAGTAATGCAGATGAAGCGTGAATATGGAATATCGGTCTTCTGCATGCCATATAGACAAATAACATACAAAATAATATGAAATATAATTAAATAAATGTTATTATTAATAGAATTTTAATGCTACATGAATAATGATGAAATGAAAGTAAACAGCTTAAACTATCCACCTCTCCATCCAGCCATTCTGTCTTTAACTGTTTGTCCTGTTAGAGTTCGTAATGATATCAAGTTGACTATGACAGACCAGAAAGACTTCCATATGCCCAGCAATGCTTGTTACTGAAGCCGTGTAATGCCCAGGCATTCCCAGATATGCTGAGAGATATACTCTTTGCAGAATGTCCTATCTATTCTAGGGTCTCCTCACAATTGGCCATGCATGTTAAACATTCCATTGGAAATGCCCATGGGACATCCTCTCAGGAAGATCAGACTAACCCAGTGGAGTTCTGTTAGCTCTGATGTACAGCAACTGTGTCCCAAAATACTTACAGGCTCCAGATCTACTTGCTTAGTCATTGAGACAGAATTCTCCAACCTTATGAAGGGAACTAATTTTTTCCATTTGTATCTGAGGTCTCATCCATTTGGTCACAAAATGTATCAAGGGCCAAGGTTCAGTCCTGATCCTTAGTCATTATAAGTGTGATTTTTGTGCGTTCTCCCTGTTTGGGAGATTTCCTCCTGTATTCACTCTCGCCACACCATTCTCCCATTCGTCTGTGTTCCTCCTCTTATCTGCTTATTCGTCATCTTGTGGAATACAGATGAGAAAAGTACTATGTAGCTCTGCTTCCTTATTTATACCTCTACCAATCTGGTTCCAATTTCTGTGTAAGGCTTTGTGCGGTGCTTATTGTGTTTAGAAAATAATTTTTGCATATCTATTGTTTTTCTAAGCAACTGTTTCTTAAAGTCTGTCTGTGTTGTTTACATAGCCATAGCTACATGGCATCTAGTATTCTCAGATGTTATTCCCTGCGCCACACAATCATTCCCTTGTAAGTTCTGTTTAAATATAATTGACGTGTGTTATCATTTCACATTAGCTGCAGAACACCTACTTGTACATTGCTGTGGATGTACACTGCATCTTTCATATGATGTATTAAAAGCATGTTTCTAAATGAATACCTCCAAAAGAAGACCACTTCTTATCAAACAGCTATCCAGTATATACCTGATAAAGCCAAATTCTTGAACTTTAAGCCAAGGGAAGGTAATATTTATTTTTAAGGTCCATTTATTTCTGCTTGGGATGTCATACTGATTTGAAGCAGGCTCATAATAATCGTACTTACATGAATGTAGCAAATGCAGTTTCCTAAGAAAAGCAACGTAAGTACTCTTCAAACATTCCAAATGAATTACACATGACACTGAAGTACTCTGTAGCTTTTAGACAAAACTTACTTGTACTATAACTCACATTCCTATGTGATATGTTATACAGAGCAAGTGCTATTCTAGATTTATGTCTCAGCTTTTTGTTGATCAAAGAAAATAAATACCTAAATTAGATATAGAGGAAAATCAACTGCCAATCATTAGTGGACCGGAGTTCCGCTGTGGCAACCCCTAACCAGGAAAAGCCGAAAGACACAAACAAAGATATAGAGGAAAATGTTTACTTTGATGGATTAATTTTGACTATAAATAACTAAATAAGAATTTTGCACATTTGTGTATCTTTTATTTCTATTGCTTAGTGATAGGAAGGAGAGCTCCACTAAAAATAAATACAAATTATTAATGACTTATGTGTACAGAAGGCAATAAGACCAAATGATGCATGTGCTTTACTTCATAGTAAAATATATAAAAGAGGGGGTTAACCTACAGCTGGCCCAATGACCAAAAGACACAAAAAATATTATTTAGATTAAAAAAAAGGATATGAAAAGGTTATACAGTAAAAATTTTAAAGAGAACTTGTTAGAAAGAATGCACTTTTTATCTATGTTTATTAAATGGATTGAATACTGACCAAAGTAGAACAGGATCAGCCCATAAAAAGTAGCATAATTGATTAAAGTAGTTTCCCACTAAAAGAGTGGTTATTTATTGTTCAGTTCACACAGAAGATACTATCAGAAAGGAAGTTCTTAATAAGATTATTAGAGTTCATTTAAGTTTCAAAGAGAAAAATAGGTAAACCTGGTGGATGTGTGTGTGTGTGTGTGTGTGTGTGTGTGTGTGTGTGTGTGTGTGTGTGTGTGTGTGTGTGTGTGTGTGTGTGTGTGTGTGTGTGTGTGTGTGAGTGTGTGTGTGTGCTTGCACCTACATGTATGTGTCTTTGAAAAGGTTAGCATAATGCATCCATATTAAGCATTAAAAAGGAACCATGTATTTCATCTGTTTCAGGACTTTTGGGTACATGAAATACATAACAGAATGTTCTTACCTTTGGGACTTCAACTGCAAATGGCTCGATATACAGCCCAACTTCCAGTGCTCAGTGTCTTTCAGCTCCAGGCCTGATAGACATCTGTCCCTTATGGATGTGAGGATGTTTCCTGTATAAAGATGACATCAACCTGCACCGTCACAGAATTTTTTCTTCTGCACTTTGCAACATAGTTACTATTTTGTACAGCATAGTTAGTATGTTTGCACTTTAGTAGTCTGGCATTGCTTGTGCAGCATAGTTACCATGTTTGCACTTTAGTAGTCTGGCATTGCTTGTGCAGCATAGTTACCATGTTTGCACTTTAGTAGTCTGGTATTGCTTGTGCAGCATAGTTACTATGTTTGCACTTTTGTAGCCTGGCATTGCTTGTGCAGCATAGTTATTATGTTTGCATTTTAGTAGTGTGGCATTGCTTCTGCAGCATAGTTACCATGTTTGCACTTTAGTATTCTGGCATTGCTTGTGCAGCATAGTTACTATGTTTGCACTTTTGTAGTCTGGTATTGCTTGTGTAGCATAGTTACTATGTTTGCATTTTAGTAGTGTGGCATTGCTTATGCAGCATAGTTACTATGTTTGCATTTTAGTAGTGTGGCATTGCTTGTGTAGCATAGTTACCATGTTTGCACTTTAGTAGTCTGGCATTGCTTGAGCAGCATAGTTACTATGTTTGCACTTTAGTAGGCTGGCATTGCTTGTGCAGCATAGTTACTATGTTTGCACTTTAGTAGTCTTGCATTGGTTGGCCTCCTCTGAAGCTCAGCCAGTTGTGTGCCCTGTTGGGGATATTTTTCTTATTATTTGCTATGAATTGTTAAGGACTAGTTTTTTCTGTGTAGTTGACAGAATCATAAACTGTTAAGATATTTTAGGACATGTCCCTTTCAAAGAAAGAGGCAGGTGTTCTTGCAGTAGACAAATTCAACAGAAAAACTGCTAGGGTTTGTGTGTTGTATGCTTTGGCCTAGAATATGATAATGAGGATTGTAGGGTCTGTCAAAAGTTTACATTTCTTGCAAAACTATTACAACAAAAGAGGCTCAAGAGAAATAAGATAAGTGATCTAAGGACAAGGCAGTAAGGGACTCAGGTTATGCGACAGGATCTGACATCACTGCTCAGCCTGAGGATAGGGACTTCAGTGAGGTGCTGTCATAAGTCCCATCCCTTGTATTTCATGGATCTGAAGCCTCTGATGAAGCCTTATGGAGGCTATAAGACTTACAGGTTCATAGCTAAGTACTAGGCTATATTAAGCCTACCTAGCCAGTCTCCCCTTTTGTGTCTGAATTAACCTATCCTGTTTGGTTAGAGTTTGTCCTTACCCATCCCATAGTCAATAATTATATATTACCCCCTAATGAGAATATCTGGGATCATATCATTTCAGGGGAACCATTCATGGGATAAAGTATTTAAGAGCTACCATTAGTAGGTGACATAGGGGTTTATTCCCAGTTTATTTAGTTTTTCAACTATGCCTGAGTGGAGAATTGTGTCAAAAGCTTTGGCCAGGTTGTAATATGCAGTGTGTACCACTTTGCCTTTGTCCATTGCTTTGGTGACCATTTCAAAAAAATCCACTAGGTTGAGTAAGCGTCACGTGCTATTAATGTATCCAAACTGAGACAGGGCCAGTGTTTGGAGGTCCCCTATGTCCTGCCTGATTAGTTTAATGATAAGTCCTTCTGTGGCTTTGCTTATGAGGCTAGTCAGACTAAGGGGTCTGTGACTGTCTGGGTCAGTGGGATGTCCTTACTTATTGGGGGGAGGGGGACTGTAGATGTTCTCCATTCAAAATCTGTATAGATGGTGAGATTGAATAGTCTTTTTATACTTGTGGATCAAGGAGCAGCCACGAAGGTTGAGAGCAGTCTGATAGAGTGCTGGCTGGACATCCCACCGAAGCTGCATCCTTTGTCATTTAAGAAAAGGCAGATTGTATGCCCATTAATTTAGTCAGAAAGGGCATCCAGGGTCACAGCATGGAGGTCCAGGAATCCTATTCTCAGTCTCTTGTCAGCCATATTTAAGAGGACTCAGAAGAATAAATGTAAGCCATTTGTTCCCAGTATTCAACAGTTGCATGGGCTTCAGGCAAAGGGTCAGTCTCTGTCCATCCTCCTTCCTTTCATACTATTACCCAAAATTGAATCTCCTGGATCAAGGTTTCTTCAAGTTCTGCAGAACCTGCAGCCTAGTGCAGATCAAGGCAGATCAACCCTTGGTTTCTGCCATCCGATCTGCAAAAAGGAGTTTCAAGAAGGATGATGACTCCTCAGATAGTGAGGGAGAAGATTTGGACTACTCCTTCTAAAGTTCTTCCCCGCTCAAATATGACACAGGCATTGATAGTACCATGTCTGCCACTTCACTGTCAGAAGAATCCTCATTTGGAGACTCCTTTTATAGGATGAAAGACAAGTTTCAGTGCAGTATCAGACACCTAAAAAAGATATATTGAGTTACTGGTTGTAGATGCCCCTAAACCTCCTACAGTTTTAATTACATTAAAAGATGCATTCTTAGCAGCTTCCAAGGAACTTCCAAGGAGCTTCCAAGGAAAGCCAGCCCTTTGGCTGTAAGAAGTCTCATAGGCTCTAGAGTGTCCATGAGTCTGATAACTTCCTTTACAAGAACTCTGTGAGCGATGTGTATGGATCCATAGAATGGATCAAAACTGGTGACTGTTCCCAGTGCTCTTCACAATGACAATGAAAGCAGAGTGCTGGACTTTATTGGGAAGAAAGTGTGCATGGATGCCCCTTTGGCCTTACTTAAGCAACACTCATTGCCACACAAATGTGACCAAGTTTTAAATTGATCTTCTAGATTAAATGAAGGCAAAGATTCGGGGGGGGGGGTTATCTGATGGGGATCTGTGTATAATTTTCTTGGACCTCACCCAGACAGTTAGGTAGCTAAGTACTGCCTCAGGTGTGGGCATGATGCTCTATATGTGGCATCCAGATCCAGGGCAGCATCTATGGGATTAGTGAGCAGGGGAAATGCCTAGACGATGCTACATCCCCTTCCAGAAGATGTCAAAATACAACTCCTTAATGCCACCTCTCCAAATATGGATCTTCTCTTTGGGAACACCATTGGCAAGGTATTAGAAAATACACAAAAGGTGGAAGACCATGCAGTCAGTGAAACAGCTTTTTCACTCCCGAAAGCATAGTTATGGGAGAAACTACCCATCCATATCTGGGCTCTACAACCTCAAGCAAGGATGCCCATAAGCAGGCCAAGGGTAAGAAGGGCAAGTATATGAAAAAGATGACAGGGAGGCAAGAAGGGGAAGCCTGGAACGCCAACGACCCTGAAACCTACTGGGAATGTGAGAAATTTTCAGATTACAACATTCCCCCAAAATTACCACCCTAGCCTTGTTCCCTGTACATCTCTCCCACCCTTACCATTTCAGGAAACGTAACTCATTGCATAAAAACTGGGAAAACATCGCAAAAGACAAATCAGTGATATGGATAACATGCAACGGTTACAAGCGTCAGGTCATAACATAACCAAAAATGTCAGTCATTTGAGCAGTACCAGTGGACATAGTGTCTCTGTATTGCTATGACAGATGCAGAACTTATAGTGTTAGTCATACTATAAGATCGGCTGTCTGTCACGTGCCAGGATCCACCACATGACACACACACTCAAGTCTCTCAACAACAGACACTGTTATGACTCCATCATAATCCATGTTGGTGTGAACGACTTGAGATGTACATGTACCTCACTGGACTATATGAAGAGAGACATGCCTGAGCTCTCTGATTATGCATCTCAGGCAGGTATGTCCCTAGCCTTAAGCAACATTTTACCTTTGCCTAGGATGATACCTCAATGCAAACAAAAAATGAATGACTTCAACAATTGGCTTAGTTTCCAGTGTCATTCAAAGGGGATCCAGTATTTGTCAGCCTGAAATGATATGGTTGACAGACCTCAATGCTTTGCCAGAGATGGTCTTCATATGGCACCCCTGAGATTTTGGTTACTGGCTAAGGCTCTTGCCATCACCATAGTGCCCTTATAAGGCAATGTCACAAGAACAAAATTCCTGATGTAAAAATACCCTATAAAACAGCCTCATGGTTATGATAATAAATGCTAGGAGTCTAAACCAGAAACTGCACTCACTGGAAGTAGCCCTCACCCTGGAAGATGCTGACATTTGTGAAGTCACTGAGACCTGGTTTAAGGCTGTGGAGAACACCTTAGCAATACCAGGTTACATTTCCTTCCACACATTTAGACCACAAAATGAAGGCCTGAGAACTAAAGGAGGAGGTGTATTAATATTCATTAAAGATAAATACATCTCTAGATTAGTTAAACAGCACAATTCCCTTGAATTAGTTCAGGTACAATTGACTGTAGGTAAGACCCCTCTTCAGGTCATTGCCTCCTACATGAATCAGGACATCCACTCAGCCTACTTGGATCTACTTGAGTCAGTCAAGATACAACCAAACATCCTGGTTTTGGGTGACTTTAATTACCTGTCCATTGACTGGGTAAATTATATGTGTTGTAATTCACTTGCCCAAAGGATTCTGGATTTCATTAACTCCAATGTCCTGGACCAGCTCTTGACATACCCTCAAGGGGTTCAAACATCCTGGACCTAGTGCTCACCAATATGGGGAACACTGCACCACCCCCAGTGTGTGGCTATCCCTCATGAAATCTTACCACAAATCAGTCCTTGCTAGAAGTAACTATAGCACAAGACCCCCACCCCTTGGCAACAACTAGACTAAAACACTTCTCCAAGGCCAATTTCAACCTCTTATGTGACAGCATAAATAGCTTCTTAGCCCCTCTCCCCACTGATAGAATGGACACCTATGCTGAGTTATACGCTAATGCTTTATACAAGCACCTGTACAATTGTAACTGACTCTGCCTTACCTGATAGAACCTAAGCAAGATCTTTAAGGAAAAACAAACCTGGTGGACAACTATCATTAATAGGATGTGCAATAGGATAAAGAATTTGTTCTCTAAGAGTAGGAAGGAATGATCTCAAAACTGGAAGCACTCCCTCCTCAACTTCATCAAGCAAATAAGACTCCTAGTGAAGTCTTCCAAAGCTAACTATGAATCCAGACTAGCTTCTCTAACTAAGGATAATCACAAGGGATTCTTTAGTTACATCGGTAACGTCATAAGGCCTATATTTGCACTGAACTCGTAGTTAGTGGTACTACATATATAGAACCTGTGGATATAGAAAACCTGTTGTCTGACAGGTTCAGTGAAAACTTCACTCCCCTGTCCCCACCACATATACCCCAAAGCATCAGTAACACTTGTCCCCACCTAGTATCTCTGAGGCAGGTCTTAAATGCTCTCTCCAAGGCCAAAAACACAGCCTTAATAGGACCAGACAACATCCCATGCTGTGTTCTACAGTGGTTAAAACAGGAATCACCATTGAGCATGCTTTTTCAATCATAGCCTAAGCACTGGATTCATTCCCAGTGGAATGGAAAACAGCTACCATCATCCATTTGCACAAAGGGGGTGCATTCACAGACCACAGGAACTATAGACCAATTAGTCTGACCAGCCTTATATGAAAGGTTATGGAACGAATCATCATGGACTTTATTAACAAAGATGACATGAAACAGTTGTTTATATCACTAATGCTTAATGCAGACTGTAGCAGGAAGGATATTTAGTTAGGTAGAACTGTAAAAACAAAGGATTATGTTTTGTAAGATGTGTATCAGCTGAGACTACAATTCTGTGAAGTTCAATGCTATCTATGAAGAGGATAAAAGGCAGAGAAGAGGTGAAGTATAAAGAATGAGAGAGAAGACAGAGGAATGTGAAATCTCAAGTGTAGAAATAAGTAAAACCACAGGGACAGGTAAAGGAAGGTAACAGTACTGATCCACATGTAAGAAGTGAATACTAGCAGGAGAGGGTGTACGGAGGTGTGGTCAAATAGGGATATTGTACTACCTCAAAATCTTTGTTCACTGCTTTGTATATTTGATGAGTAAAAAGTTTTGTTTTGAAGGCACTGAAAAAAGTCATATTGTTATTTCTGCAAGGATGGCACAGCAGCCTTGAAGAGTGGCATCATGGCCTTGGCCTTACAGAATGAAGATCGTTAAGTGCTGTTTAAACATATTTCCTAAACGGTAATGTTGAAGTGTAGTTAGAGCTTCATCTGTGTAGTATGCTGTGATCCAATCATGTTAGAGCTTCATCTGTATAGTATGCTGTGATCCAATCATGTTAGAGCTTCATCTGTGTAATATGCTGTGATCCAATCATGTTTTAAACTGCCATTGCACTATGGGTACCCCAAACCCATCATCCTTCACACTGCAGTTGGTCACTGTTACATTGCATGCATGTTTATTTTCAGCAAAATCAGACACTTTTATCTTACCTGACTGTTGCAGACTTCAGCTGAGCTTCAGGGTGCAGTTAATAATACTACCCTTAATGTTTGTCTATTGTGGCAGAATTAACCAATTGGCAAAGCCAGCCATTCACAGCTAGATGAAAAATTGTACATTATGATTATGAGCTAGGGAAATCTAAAAGTCATCAGTACTTCTGTCCATACCAATTAATTCATGCTGAGATTAATTACAGTACAAGTAGTTAAACATTGTGTGATATACGTTCTACTGGGATCATGAAGGCAATCATATAGATAAGTCCAACATTCCTAGAAGGAACTCGCAAAAGTTATGTCTGATTATTACTGGTTATGGGTAACTGCTGCACATAGACCCACATAAGCTAATCAGTACAAGCATATAGGTGGTGTTCTAGTATGTTTATTCAGTAATTGAAGTTTGAGTTCTAGTCCCATGTCCTGCCAAGGCATAGCTGTCATCTCACTAGATGTAAAAGTCTGACTTGTACAGCATCAGAGATGACATCATCCTCTACCTCTGTCACCCATGACAACTTGCTCATCAAGCTTACTCATTGGATAAGATATGAACCCTTCCTATATCACTTCTACTCTGCTCCACAGTCAGTGGCCTGGTCAGCATCCTCCTTATCAGATTGGATAACATATTACAGTACAGCTTTATTACAATGAATCGCAGCTCATGACAGTAGATTACATTTACCAGGGGAGATGCTTGGTGGCCTAGGGTAATGGATCCATGTGGATGACTGTGTATAGGAGACTTTATGGGCCACTGTTTAGCTGTCTGAAAGATGGAACTACTTTAGGCAGATATTTCTTCATAGAGAACTGAAGAATATGGGTTTGCCTTAAATAATTTTTATTCTTTTTATCCTTGCTGCCAGTCAATCATTAGTCCTTCTGCAGTCAGTTATCCCATAAATTCTTCCCGAGGAGACTATTGTACAGGCAGCCATCAGGGCTTTCTGCTTTTCAGAGCTAAAATCCTTATTGTGAAGGTTAACAAGTTTGCTTGTAATGGGAGGGCCCAACTATACCTTCTTTCAGTGCATGCATGCACAATTTCACAGATGCTCCCCATTAGATAACACATGTTCTCCCCTAAAGTCTCCTGCCTTACCTCAGTTTGGCAGCAACAAGCTCATTGCTATCTCATGTTCTGCAGGCTGTATTTTGACTTCCTGGTTAAATGGAAGGAAAAGCATTTTGACATAAGAAGAATCTGACATTTGAATGGTGTGTTTTTTTAAGAAGAGTTGTTTTATAGTAGTTACCGAGAAGACATCACTAAATGCAATCTTGGGTATTGACTAGCATTTCTATGGTATTACATTAGGATGAAACAGCTAGGCTTAAAATGGTTGATAGCGTAGTAATCTCTTATGATCCTATGTGTCACAGTGTTTACAGTGAGGAATATATGTCATGTTTTGTTTTATTTGCTGTTTTCTGATAATGTCTTCTTTTTCACTAAGTCAGGGTAAGTCTAGGGTGCACAACTGAGATAACTAACCATCTACTAGGAATATATGAAACATTACTGGTACTTCTAGACCTGGGACAAAGCATTATGCTTAAATGCTGTTTTGGAAATGTTTAAAGTAGTATTATTTGAGCATTAAATGGCACTGCAGGACTCTGTATAAATTCTGCATCTGTCAAAGCAATACGACTGTCATTATCATAACCTTTAGCATGCTAAATAAAATTTCACTTAGTATGCAAAATGTATACAGTATAGTGTTTAGTAAGGGAATATGATTGCATAAGTTCAGTGAACAGTACACAGAGTAGGAATTACAGGTAGAAGAAACATGTAATTAATTGGAGAAAGGAAAGTAAAGAAACCAACTTGTATGGAAATCAAGAAAGAGAAGAAATATACAGTAGACTGGAAAGTAATAAAGAACAGGAGTGTAATGCAGAGGAAAAACGATGGGAAATGGATGAGGTGCTGTAAAGGGTGTTCTTGTGAAGATTCTTAACTCTGGAAAAAAAGAGACAGATGAAAAGGAATGATGGTAGAGAAGATGTGAAAAGAACGGCAGGATACATTAATGAGTGAAGAAAATACATGAATGACTGGTGAGGTTGGAAAGGAGTGAGAGATGAAGGATGCAGAGATCTGCTTCGCAGCAGAAAGTATGAAAATAATGCCAATAAGAACTGAGTCCGAAACAAGCTTCAGATCTAGAAAAGAAATTGAAGTAAGGAGTGAGTTGCAGAGAGCAGGCTGTTATTACAATTTAGCCTGCAGAAGGTTCTTGTGTGATGGCTGTGGACTAAGGCTATAAGAATATACGAGCAGATCAGAGTTTGTCTGAGTAATAATACATTAAGAGACATACTTTTTAGTAAAGTAAACTTTTGTTTGATGACATCTTTGCGGATATTTTCTGCCACCTGTCATGTTTGCACTTTGACCTTGTCTTATTTTGCAGAATAGAAAAAGCAGAGCGTGATTTAAGAATGTCATTTTAATGACAGGGTCTGGTTGGTGTATTGTCTTTTGCAAACTTTATTGAATTCTGTAAGTATGTTAAGCTTTTAAAAGGCACATTCTTTTCAGAATGAGAACTCTAAATGTATATAGAAGGCCTTAATTTGTGGTACAGTTAATTTAACAAAAAGAATGAGTTAGTCAGTACAGCAGGGCAAAAATGCTGAATTGCCTGGCTTTTAGTTTGATCTGTTAAGGAGTGTATTGAAACAGATAGCAACATCTGTGTGTTGCATTTACAGGCATGTGTGCGTGTGTGTGTGTGTGTGTGTGTGTCTATATATGTATATCTATATCAATAAGTAAAACATCAGCTTTTTGAGCAGACACACACACACACACACACACACACACACACACACACACACACACACACACACACACACACACACACACACACTCTTGTCTTCCTTGTCTTGAAATGTCTGGAACTTTTTTCTGTGACCGCCATAGTTTTCTTTTAATTGTTGGAAAGCTCAACAACAGACAAGGTTATTGCAGTATTTTACTTTTTGCTTTATTAAATTTACTAGACTACAATATGATATATTGTATAATAATCATTTCTCATGCACAGCCAGGATGCCTCTTATACTATATACACAATATATGTTACCAAAGTAAAGACATAACTATGTTAGAAATAGTGCATATAGACAGATGTATGCATGGGAAGTAGCTGCACTTGAGACTGGATTCTTGAAAAACTCCATCTAAAGCCCAAGTTACAGGACCAGTGGGTTAGACAGTTAAAAAAAATATCACTTCATACTCTTTTGAGTAATGGTGCAGTAAGATATATAAAAGGTAACAGAATGTCACCAAACTCAGAGTGTAAAGCAAATGTTCATTAAGAAAAAGGAATAATAAAAACTGAGAGATGTAATAGATGACAGTGTGTATATGAGTGACAAAAATAATACTCTGGTATAAAATATGCAGTGTTTCTGGGGAAGGAGACAAGATAGTGGGTAATGTAGTTTTTAGTAGAAAAAATGCACAACCCTGTATTCCTATATTAGTAAGTGCTGAACCATAATAAAAAAAAATAATAATTATTAAGGCCAGTCAGAACAAAAACAAACTAATATGGAAGATGGTGTTCTAATCCTATATTTTTTTTCTGAAAACTTTTCTTCTCCAGCAATTTTACTTATTTTCTCATTGTAAAGTCAACAGATTCAGGTTATATTTTGCAGCCAGCTGCCAACATGACCACATTGGTGTCATTAAAGATACCCTGTGATTCAGGGCATGGAAAGAAGTGGAATTGTACATATATGGGGATTTTGATTTCCAAGTAAATGTTTTAACAGTACAGAATAAATGCACATGAAGGCCACTATTAAGGAGAATGAGTCTATATCTGTATGTTTCATCTTCCTACTGACATGTGCGTTCTTTCTGCCTTCTTCTCCAGTCATGACTAGTTACATAGGCTTACCTTATAGTGACATGATATCCCCTGTTATGTTTGGTCATTGTTTGTAATGTTTCCTTATAGTGACATGATATCCCGTTATGTTTGGTCATTGTTTGTAACAAAACCAAGACTCACTCCTCCAAGAATCCCAAACAAAACCAAGACTCACTCCTCCAAGAAAAGGGAATCAGTCTGGTGGACCCCTGCCATAAACAAGCTATACAATAGAAGGAGGAAACTAGTACAGAAAAGAGTAAAATCCCAAGAAGGGAAGACATCCCTGATCAGTATCAGCAAGAAACTACATTCCCTCAAAAAATCATCCAAGGCTAGCTTCGAAAGAAAAATTGCCATGGACTCCAAAGATAACCACAAGGCATTCTTTAGCTATGTCAAGAATCAAAGTGGCAATTCTCAGATCTGCTCAGAGTTAGTGCAGAATGGCACAAAATACACTAAACCAACCAATATAGCCAACATCCTGGCAGACAGGTTCAGTGCAAACTTCACCCCCCCCCCGTCACCCCCAAAAGGGCCCATAACTATACCAGAAGAATGTAGTGCCCCTGAAATCACAGACACTCAGGGTAAAACAGCCCTTTCCAAAGCCAAAAACACAGCATCAATGGGACAGGACGGTGTCAAAGGCTGCGATCTACACAAGCTCAAAGACGAACTAACCCCTCACCTAAACACACTGTTCAAACTCAACCTCTGCACAGGCTATGTGCCCACAAAGCAGCACACAGCAACAGTTATTCCGCTCCACAAAGGTGAAGCCACAATGGACCCCAGGAACTATCACCCTATAAGCCTGAGTAGCCTGGTCTGCAAAGCTATGGAGCGCATCATCATGGATCTCATTAACAGAGACATTGGAAACCTCTAAACACTGGACCCAACCCAGTTCAGCTTTGTTAAGGGCAGATCATGCATTCTAAACCTGGTTGACTTCTTTGAGACAGTTACCAAGGCTATAGACGAGGGAAAGGTGGTCCACACAGCCTACCTAGACCTTGCAAAGGCCTTCGACACTATTCCCCACTCAGGTATTATAGACAAGCTTACCAGCTGGAACATAAACCCCTATGTCACGAGATGGGTTGCCAACTGGCTCATGGACAGAACCCACATGGTAAGAATTGCAGGAGCTAGGTCTGACTCTAAACCTGTTACAAGTGGCGTTACCCAGGGCTCAGTCGTAGGCCCCCTCCTGTTCAGCATATACTTCTCAGAGGTACAGGCAAGCACAGGAGGACTATGGCTCACCAAGTTCGCAGACGACTGCAAACTAGGGGCTATAATTGACTGTCCGGCTGACTCAGACATCCTCCAAAAGGGTCTCACTGAGACAGATACCTGGTGTCAAAACCATGGTCTCAAGCTAAATGACAAAAAGTGCATAGTCATCCCCTTTGGAAAAAACAAAGTACTCACAAGCTACCACATAGGTGGTAGCCCCCTAAATATGGAAGACGTAATAAGGGATCTGGGGACCCAAGTAGATAGTAACCTCTCCTTTCATAATCACATTGCCAAAGTGGTTAGAAAATCCTTCTATGTGGCCCACCTAATCTTAAAAGGGTTTGCATCCAGATCAAAAGAGGTCATTGGGCCCCTCTACGCATCAGTCATCAGACCCATCATAGAGTACAATGCCCCATTTGGGATGTACCTTACAAGACACCTGCAACAACTGGAAAGACCACAGATGTTCCTCACCAAGAGGATCACTGGCCTCAAGCAGATGCCCTATGCAGCTCGACTGAAGAAACTCCAGCTGTACTCTGTTGCATACCGCCTACTCAGAGGTGATCTCTGCTGACATACAAGGCCATGTCCAACCCAGAATTGATGGACATGCTCCACCTAAAGAAAACCATATCCCCTCGAGCCACACTCTCCAGGGATCTAAACCACACCACAACAATAAATAGGACGTGCTGGAGGGATAGATTCCTGTCCCATAGACTTCCCATGCTCTGGAACAGGATTCCAATCTACATTAGGCAGAGCTCCTCGCTAACCCTCTTCAAGAGAAACCTTGACGAGTGGATGGGAAACAGAAAGTTTACCCCAGGGATCACTTCAATTGCTCTGCTGGACAGAGGCACAGGGAACTAATCTAAGGAGGTGGCGAAAGCCAACACATTCCGGCTAGGCTTATAAATGCCTTCGGGCAGATAGCCTAGTAACTACCTATGAACCTATGTTTCCTTATAGTGACATGATATCCCCTGTTACCCTTGGTCATTGTTTGTGATGTTTCCTTTTAGTTACATGATATACTCTGTTACGTTTGACCATTGTTTGTAATGTTTCCTTTTAGTGACATGATATCCCCTGTTATGTTTGGCCATTGTTTGTAATGTTTCCTTTTAGTGACATGATATCCCTTTTTACATTTGGCCATTGTATGTAATGTTTCCTTTTAGTGACATGATATCCCTTTTTACATTTGGCCATTGTTTGTAATGTTTCCTTTTAGTGACATGATATCCCCTGTTATGTTTGGCCATTGTTTGTAATGTTTCCTTTTAGTGACATGATATCCCTTTTTACATTTGGCCATTGTTTTGTAATGTTTCCTTTTAGTGACATGATATCCCTTTTTACATTTGGCCATTGTTTGTAATGTTTCCTTTTAGTGACATGATATCCCCTGTTATGTTTGGCCATTGTATGTAATGTTTCCTTTTAGTGACATGATATCCCCTGTTATGTTTGGCCATTGTTTGTAATGTTTCCTTTTAGTGACATGATATCCCTTTTACATTTGGCCATTGTTTGTAATGTTTCCTTTTAGTGACATGATATCCCCTGTTACGTTTGGCCATTGTTTGTAATGTTTCCTTTTAGTGACATGATATCCCCTGTTATGTTTGGCCATTGTTTGAATGTTTCCTTTTAGTGACATGATATCCCCTGTTACGTTTGGCCATTGTTTGTAATGTTTCCTTTTAGTGACATGATATCCCTTTTTACATTTGGCCATTGTTTGTAATGTTTCCTTTTAGTGACATGATATCCCCTGTTACGTTTGGCCATTGTTTGTAATGTTTCCTTTTAGTGACATGATATCCCCTGTTATGTTTGGCCATTGTTTGAATGTTTCCTTTTAGTGACATGATATCCCCTGTTACGTTTGACCATTGTTTGTAATGTTTCCTTTTAGTGACATGATATCCCCTGTTATGTTTGGCCATTGTTTGAATGTTTCCTTTTAGTGACATGATATCCCTTTTTACATTTGGCCATTGCTTGTAATGTTTCCTTTTAGTGACATGATATCCCCTGTTACGTTTGGCCATTGTATGTAATGTTTCCTTTTAGTGACATGATATCCCCTGTTATGTTTGGCCATTGTTTGTAATGTTTCCTTTTAGTGACATGATATCCCTTTTTACATTTGGCCATTGTTTGTAATGTTTCCTTTTAGTGACATGATATCCCCTGTTACGTTTGGCCATTGTTTGTAATGTTTCCTTTTAGTGACATGATATCCCCTGTTATGTTTGGCCATTGTTTGAATGTTTCCTTTTAGTGACATGATATCCCCTGTTACGTTTGGCCATTGTTTGTAATGTTTCCTTTTAGTGACATGATATCCCTTTTTACATTTGGCCATTGTTTGTAATGTTTCCTTTTAGTGACATGATATCCCCTGTTACGTTTGGCCATTGTTTGTAATGTTTCCTTTTAGTGACATGATATCCCCTGTTATGTTTGGCCATTGTTTGAATGTTTCCTTTTAGTGACATGATATCCCCTGTTATGTTTGACCATTGTTTGTAATGTTTCCTTTTAGTGACATGATATCCCCTGTTATGTTTGGCCATTGTTTGAATGTTTCCTTTTAGTGACATGATATCCCCTGTTACGTTTGGCCATTGTTTGAATGTTTCCTTTTAGTGACATGATATCCCTTTTTACATTTGGCCATTGTATGTAATGTTTCCTTTTAGTGACATGATATCCCTTTTTACATTTGGCCATTGTTTGTAATGTTTCCTTTTAGTGACATGATATCCCTTTTTACATTTGGCCATTGTTTGAATGTTTCCTTTTAGTGACATGATATCCCTTTTTACATTTGGCCATTGTATGTAATGTTTCCTTTTAGTGACATGATATCCCTTTTTACATTTGGCCATTGTTTGTAATGTTTCCTTTTAGTGACATGATATCCCTTTTTACATTTGGCCATTGTATGTAATGTTTCCTTTTAGTGACATGATATCCCTTTTACATTTGGCCATTGTTTGTAATGTTTCCTTTTAGTGACATGATATCCCCTGTTATGTTTGGCCATTGTATGTAATGTTTCCTTTTAGTGACATGATATCCCTTTTTACATTTGGCCATTGTTTGTAATGTTTCCTTTTAGTGACATGATATCCCCTGTTATGTTTGGCCATTGTTTGAATGTTTCCTTTTAGTGACATGATATCCCTTTTTACATTTGGCCATTGTATGTAATGTTTCCTTTTAGTGACATGATATCCCTTTTTACATTTGGCCATTGTTTGTAATGTTTCCTTTTAGTGACATGATATCCCCTGTTACGTTTGGCCATTGTTTGAATGTTTCCTTTTAGTGACATGATATCCCCTGTTATGTTTGGCCATTGTTTGAATGTTTCCTTTTAGTGACATGATATCCCTTTTTACATTTGGCCATTGTTTGAATGTTTCCTTTTAGTGACATGATATCCCTTTTTACATTTGGCCATTGTATGTAATGTTTCCTTTTAGTGACATGATATCCCTTTTTACATTTGGCCATTGTTTGTAATGTTTCCTTTTAGTGACATGATATCCCTTTTTACATTTGGCCATTGTATGTAATGTTTCCTTTTAGTGACATGATATCCCTTTTTACATTTGGCCATTGTTTGTAATGTTTCCTTTTAGTGACATGATATCCCCTGTTATGTTTGGCCATTGTATGTAATGTTTCCTTTTAGTGACATGATATCCCTTTTTACATTTGGCCATTGTTTGTAATGTTTCCTTTTAGTGACATGATATCCCCTGTTATGTTTGGCCATTGTTTGAATGTTTCCTTTTAGTGACATGATATCCCTTTTTACATTTGGCCATTGTTTGTAATGTTTCCTTTTAGTGACATGATATCCCCTGTTATGTTTGACCATTGTATGTAATGTTTCCTTTTAGTGACATGATATCCCCTGTTATGTTTGACCATTGTTTGTAATGTTTCCTTTTAGTGACATGATATCCCCTGTTATGTTTGGCCATTGTTTGAATGTTTCCTTTTAGTGACATGATATCCCTTTTTACATTTGGCCATTGTATGTAATGTTTCCTTTTAGTGACATGATATCCCTTTTTACATTTGGCCATTGTATGTAATGTTTCCTTTTAGTGACATGATATCCCTTTTTACATTTGGCCATTGTATGTAATGTTTCCTTTTAGTGACATGATATCCCCTGTTACGTTTGACCATTGTTTGTAATGTTTCCTTTTAGTGACATGATATCCCCTGTTATGTTTGGCCATTGTTTGAATGTTTCCTTTTAGTGACATGATATCCCTTTTTACATTTGGCCATTGTATGTAATGTTTCCTTTTAGTGACATGATATCCCTTTTTACATTTGGCCATTGTATGTAATGTTTCCTTTTAGTGACATGATATCCCCTGTTACCCTTGGTCATTGTTTGTAATGTTTCCTTTTAGTGACATGATATCCCTTTTTACATTTGGTCATTGTATGTAATGTTTCCTTTTAGTGACATGATATCCCTTTTTACATTTGGCCATTGTTTGTAATGTTTCCTTTTAGTGACATGATATCCCTTTTTACATTTGGCCATTGTATGTAATGTTTCCTTTTAGTGACATGATATCCCTTTTTACATTTGGCCATTGTATGTAATGTTTCCTTTTAGTGACATGATATCCCTTTTTACATTTGGCCATTGTTTGTAATGTTTCCTTTTAGTGACATGATATCCCTTTTTACATTTGGTCATTGTATGTAATGTTTCCTTTTAGTGACATGATATCCCTTTTTACATTTGACCATTGTTTGTAATGTTTCCTTTTAGTGACATGATATCCCCTGTTATGTTTGGCCATTGTTTGAATGTTTCCTTTTAGTGACATTTTTACATTTGGCCATTGTATGTAATGTTTCCTTTTAGTGACATGATATCCCTTTTTACATTTGGCCATTGTTTGAATGTTTCCTTTTAGTGACATGATATCCCTTTTTACATTTGGCCATTGTTTGTAATGTTTCCTTTTAGTGACATGATATCCCTTTTTACATTTGGCCATTGTATGTAATGTTTCCTTTTAGTGACATGATATCCCTTTTTACATTTGGCCATTGTTTGTAATGTTTCCTTTTAGTGACATGATATCCCTTTTTACATTTGGCCATTGTATGTAATGTTTCCTTTTAGTGACATGATATCCCTTTTTACATTTGGCCATTGTTTGTAATGTTTCCTTTTAGTGACATGATATCCCTTTTTACATTTGGCCATTGTTTGTAATGTTTCCTTTTAGTGACATGATATCCCTTTTTACATTTGGCCATTGTATGTAATGTTTCCTTTTAGTGACATGATATCCCTTTTTACATTTGGCCATTGTATGTAATGTTTGGTTGCCATGAATGTGCAACATGCAGTGCAGCTCAGAAGTCCCTTGATAAAGGAGCTCTTTTTGCCCATTTTTAATGCTATCTCCCCTTTTTAATTTCATCCTCTTCTTCCTATCCTACTTGTGCAGTGTTTCCACTTAAAACAGATTATCTGTGTCTTGCCATTTAAAAGACTTAGCGAGAGAAAGATGCCATGGTGAGTGGTGTACTATTTTTTGTGTGGCATTTAACAGCCTCTTTTCAGGCATGCATGGGATAACCTGTCCATATAATATGCACAGGAAATGGTGCTTCCTTCTTCTCTCACACTCCATATAACCCATTGGGCATTTGCTTCTTAGGTCCAATTACCTGAAATGAAATTTTCCCAAATATTACAGTTGAAAATAAAACTTAAGCTTAATTGGATGCCTGTCTGAAATTCAGAAGAGCATGTAGATGTGTTTACTAACAGAAACATTAAATTATTTTGCATTAAAAATTCCAAATGCATGGCATATATTAAGTTAATGCTCATCATCTATTTTTGAATGTTTTTTTTTTTCTCTTTCAGGCAGTCATTGAAGTTTTAGTTAATATATTATTGCTCACTTAGTTTGTTAAATGTATTGTACATTGTTGCATGTGAACATTTTATTATGACTGCTAATATGATAAAGTACAGATCCATTCACAGTATCTCATAGGACTAAGGCCATAGGTATTAGGAGTGTTCAGAAAGCTAAACTTCCCCATGCTGCTAAAGACCTCATGTGTCCCATAATGCATGTTGCTGGTGTCCATCACCATATCTTTCTTGCCAAGAGCTTTGGCAAACATTTCAAATGGCCTTAGACTGCTTTTCACATTTTATACTTACAAAATGGGCTATGAGTTTTTTTTCCACTCTTGTGGTATATACTTTCTGTTGCTGATTACTTTTTAAGGTTTAGTTTTTTTTTTTTTTGAAGTAGAATTGTCTATCAAAATTATTTATTTATTTATTTATTTGACATTTGTTGACTGGGATAGTCTGACTGAGCTTGCACCTTTTTCAGCAGAGGCCTGGGGAGAAAAGCTCCACCATAAAAAATATAAAGTATACTCACAGTAAAAAATATGCAAGAAAATATGCACAGTACAGATTAAACTAGAAAGTAACATGCAAGTACGTAATATGTAGTACAGATTATGCTAGAAATATATAAAATCACAAAAAATATAATATAAAAAATAAGGAAAAATGTTTGAACATAAGTGTACAAGTAAGGGAAAAATTTAGGAAAGGAAGCCATTTTAAAAAGGGAGGTAAGTTTGCAGGAGGTAGGTAGGAACAGTGTTAGAGAAGAAGGAGCATTAAGGAAAAGGTCAGGAAAGGTAGTTATAGCAGTAAGTCTGGTGAGTAAAAGTATGAGGGAAACAAAGAGTAGGAGGAGGAAGAATGAAGAGGTTATAGTGGAAGATATCTGGGAGCAAAGAGACTAAGAGGGGAAAGGAGACAAGTAGTCGAGGGTTGAAATAAGAAAGAGAAGGATTTCAAGAAGGATGATTACAATGACAAATCCTTTGCTTCTCCTTTGGGCCTAGATCTGCTTAGGCTTTACTGCCATTTTTTTCTAAAGTTATTATTTTTTCCTTAGAAAGCTGTCTTTAGGTTACATCATGATACTTTTCTGTCATATGAGTAGTTTATATGCTTCTTGCTGTGTGAGTGTTTTGTATCACTTCTTGTTGCTTCTTTCACTGAATTCTTAAAAGATTGTACACTTTTTCAAAGTGAGGCATATATTGCGGTGTAATTCTTTAGGATATCTTGTCAGTTTTCATTGCATTTGATATTTGTGTAGCGGCCCTTTGTTAAACTAGGGAAAGTTTTTGCAATTGCACTTTTGGAAAGAAAATATCCAATTATCTAAGGTATCTTTAGAAATCATAAATATGGATAAACCAAATTATTAGTGAGTTCAACCTTGAAAATAACATGTAGTTATTACTGCAGGGATTAACACAAACAGTTTTAAAACAACAGGCAATAATGCAGAAGTCTGTTAGGGAAAAGGTTCCTAAGTTAATAGAACAGTTAATAATGGTGATGGAATTTCCCACAAATGGGAAAGGAATTTTATCAGTTTTGTACAAATTAGTTAAAGAAACGAGAGTTCATAATAAACAAAATATATGGAAATACTATGAAACAGTTAATGCTAAAATGCCAGAT
The DNA here is from genome assembly GCF_019279795.1 of Protopterus annectens. NCBI lineage: Eukaryota > Metazoa > Chordata > Ceratodontiformes > Protopteridae > Protopterus > Protopterus annectens. Next base: position 626,839,030 of record NC_056726.1, on the reverse strand, counting down.
GATAAAGATAAAAAACTAATACTTACATCTCCAAAACTAACATCGTTATCACTATATTGGCAACTTTTCACATGGCAATTTATACATCGAACATACTTAACACTACACAATTTAGAACTAATATATACTAAAGAAAATAGATGTTGGAGGTGTAAATCACAATCAGTAGCCAATTAGCAACACATGTTCTGTGAATGCCATTTACTTAAACAATATTGGGAAAGTATTAACCATTTGTTACAGGCACTGTTCACTGATAATTTCCAACTTGCAAGATCTCTAGTTTTGTTGAATACACCAGTGCCGTCTTGTGTTCCGAGGCAAAAATATGTAATTTTGTGCATTATCCTTGCTATTGTGAGGACAAATATTTCACAGAACTGGAAAGCTGAAACTCCTCCCAGTTTTAAACATTTCAAGAACATGGTTTCATCAGTCTTGCAGTTGGAATTGAATTGAAAACAATCAAGAAAAGAACAGCATGACCTACTTCCTTAAGCATTAACTGGCAGAAAATAAATCAAGTGCCGGAAACAGGAGACTGTAATAAATTATAAACTTATTCAAAGATACATTCAAGAAAAAAAAGTTTAAGTATAGACATCCTGTGTTGGGCGGCCACGGTGGTGCAGTGGTTAGAATTGCCGCCTCACAGCAAGCGGTTCTCCGGTTTGATCCTTGGCTGGGGTGCCTTCTGTGCGGAGTCTGCATGTCCTCCCTGTGGTCGTGTGGGTTTCCTCCGGGTGCTCCGGTTTCCTCCCACATCCCAAAGACATGCTGCAGGTGGATTGGATACTCTAAATTGGCCCTAGGTGTGCATGTGAGTGTGCCTTCTGTGGAAGGTTGGGCGCCGGGCTGGCAACTCGACACCATAAAACTCCACTGCCAATCAATGTGCGGACAAGGTGATCCGCTGTGGCGACCCCTAACCGGGAAAAGCCAAAAGAAGAAGAAGATAGACATCCTGTGTAAATAGTTGGTTTTGTAATGTTTCTTTTTGGAATTGTTTCTTCACTTTAAGCTTTGACTATGTAAGTATTTCTTTGATCTACACACTGTATATATGTTTATGTCTCTGAAAATCAATACAAATTTATTCAGTAAAACAGAAATCATAGATATGCACCCAAGAAGGATCCTGTAAAAATAATTGAGAAAATGTATCTCCTGTAGCAGTGGAGCCATAGCTTTCAACTTTTGTTATTGTTGCTAATTAATTTGGCTCTTAGACAAGACTGTACTTCAGTGTTTTTAACTGTAATTATGGCATGTTTATGGATGCCATATTTAGAGCTCTGCAGAGGTTTTCTGGTGTCTGTTCAACTTCCATATTTTTGGTATGGGATGTTTGAATCAAATACTAGCGTAATCTGCACAGTGCATTCCACTAAAGTTATCCTCATTGTTATCTTTGCTTTTGGTAGGGGCCCTGGAAATACCAGTGGCAAAAGTAACAACATCATTGCTAGTACCACCACCTGTGCCAGTTGTTGCAACATTGCAACTGAGATAGGTTCCAGCGTTGCAGATCTTGATGTTCTCGTCTATATTGATGATTCCAATGCTGAACCTCTTGGAGCAGCAGCTGGAAAGGCCCCAAAAGTTCCTCACCGAAAGGATAAAGGGTCTCAAAAATATGTCTTATGCTGCCAGACTGAAAGAACTCCAGCTCTATTCAGTCGCATACCGCTTGCTCAGAGGTGACCTGTGCCTGACATATAAGGCCATGTCAAACCCAGATTTGATGAATATGCTTCACCTCAAAAAATCTAGATCCCTCAGAACCACAAAGGTGGGAGACTTAAACCTTGACATGGTTATTAATAGAATGTGCTGGAGGGACAGATTCATCACCCAGAGACTCCCTATGCTGTGGAACAAAATCCCGGTACATGTGAGGCAGAGCACCTCGCTGGCCTTGTTCAAGAGGAATCTTGACCAATGGATGGGAGATCGCAGATATACCCCAGGGATTACTTCAGTGTCACTGCTTGACAGAGGCACTGCAAAATAATAAGCATAGTTTTCTTCAAACTAAAGGGGTGGCGAAAGCCACATAACTATGGGCTAGGCTTATAAATGCCCTTGGGCAGATAGCCTAGTATGAACCTATGAACCTATGACGGTGATCCTGGGATTGATTCTCAGACTTGAGCTTTCAGTCTTTATTTGTACAGCACTGACATTAAGACCATCAGTCTTGATGTGGAGGGGATTCAGGCCATTGTTGACTTAAGGTCAGTGTTGTTGTCACTTGTTTAAATTCCATACCTGCAACAATCATGGATATGTCCTCCCCTCCTAGGTGTACCCACTTTGGATGCTAGCATTACCCTCAGCACCAGACAGGTCTGCTATTGAATCTCAGTCACCACAGGCTGCCATCCACAGCACTGAGAGCAAGGACCTCCTGCAGCAGTCATTTAGAGCCCTTAAATGAAAGTCTTCCTTCTCTTCCACCTGCCCTAATCCTGATAAGATTCATAAGACGGCTACATGCAGGAGGAAGCACACAGATTTGGAGCCGAGTCCCTTATGGCTGATGTGGATGATGAGATAGATACAAACTCCCCTGCAGCCCTTCCTTATGACCTCAGGTTTGAGGAAGTTTGAGGATGCATCAGGGTGGAGGCTGACCCCCCCACAGTAGATACTACAAAAGGCATATTCCAGCCTACCCAGCAATCTTTCTAAGTTGTTCCACGGTTGGTGATTATTTTATAATTTGCCACAAAAATTTCTAGGGAAACGCTGGCTATGGTAGCTTATGTCCTTAAGGTGGTAGATCACATCCTTCTTCCTCTTCTGAGGAACCAGAAGTTCTGGATTTTAGGACTATTCCTGGAAACATACAGGATTACCTTTTTGGAGAGGAGACAAGTGGCCAATATCATATCAGTTGCCTTAGTGAGTATTTGTCAGCAGCAGCAGATGTTGTCTGCTAATATTAGTTTACATAGGTATATTTATTTATTTATTTATTTAATGTTTGTTTACCGCGAAAGTCTGACTGGGATAGAGCCCATTTTCAGTAGAGGCCCAGGGAGAAAGGCTCCAGACAATGATAGATTATACCACTCTATCTAAAAAACTCAGACTTTCAGTTATTGAACGAAGTTTAGTTCATATTTTTATTTGCTTGGGGCAATTTAGATTCAGAACTTACAGTATTATCTTTTTCTGCTATTTTTAACTGAGTAGTAGTACAGATTGTCATTTTATCGTATCCGTATTTAACTTTCATGTTTTTCTTGTATTCCTGTTTGTTTGCTGTAGCTCACCATTTGTTAAATAAAACAATCTTATGTTTAAAAAAAGAAAGTAAAACAGCGAAGAAGTTCAGGTGGTTTCTTCACTTCCATGTACAAGCCATGCATTTTTAGTTCATGACAGAAATGCATGTCTACATGAACAGCAGATCTTGGATTACATGGATGCAGGGTCTTTGCCTATCAGGATGACCGGCTCCTGACTGCCCCATCCATGCAGAGTCTGATTTTTTTATCCAGGAACCTGCATCTCCAACACTAACATGAGGAAAATCCTCAAGGCCTTTCTGATAGCCCCCTGTTGACCCCATCAGGTATGGTCCCACAACTTTGGCCTCACCTCATAAGGAGGCTTTTCCATCTGAGACCCACCAAGAAATTTCTGTCCATTCTATCTAGTTGGCCTCATCTAGAGTTAACAGCATGGCTTCTGACCTTCCAGGGATAGCCAGGAACCCTTCTTACCCAATGACAGTGGTCTAGATCTTGACCTCTGCACAGAGACTGGACACCAGGCAGATATATAATTCAAAACAGGTCCATGTTTCAGCTGGGGCTGTGGTCAGAGACACTGACTGATTTACAGCCATGTCCCTGTAGTTGTGGATTACCTCTGTTAGATGTTTGATTTGTGACTCAGTTCTTAAAATTTTCTTCTCTAGCTTCTTTGAAAGTAAGTACGACATTGTTGAAAGAAACTCCATACTTCATGCCCTTATCAGTTATCTGTTCTCCCATGAAACATTTTGTTTTGTGCTTAAAATGCTTACCCTTCCTCTCTTCTAACAGGTTTCTAAATCAGACTTGAAGCATCTCACTTGGTAAACGTTGTTCTTAGTATCTGTTACCCAAGCATGAAACATGTCAGACTTGTAGGCATTATGAGCTCACCTTATGTCACTTATTCTTTATAAGAATACACAGTAATATCTTCTTCATGAATAAGATCCTTCCTGTATTTCCAGTCTGTTTCAACCAAGGTGAATATTTTCTGAACTTTGTGGATGTGCATAGCTAGCGCAGATCATCCTAAATAGAATTAAGTCAACAAGCAGAGATTCCCAATTGTTTGCATTCCTTTCTTAGAGAAGAGGAAGGAAAATATTTGGAAAACATTTTTTCCTCCTGACTCTTGGTACATTACTTTTTGTCATCTAAAGTATAGCAAATCCCTACTAAGTTTGTAATGCCCATGGCCATGCCATAAGATCAAGGATACCTCACAGGCCTTTTTCAGGAAAGTGTCAGTGGATAACTTTTGCACAACTACTGCTTGGGCAACACTGAATACTTTTTCGAGACATGTTAGGCTAGACATTGCTTCTAGATCAAGAACGGCCTTTGGGGTTACTGGTATGAAAGGTATTTTATTGTTGGAAATCATTCAACAGGATTAGCTTCAGACTTTGTCCTACAGGTGAAGGATAAACCTCTCAACATCAGATACACAAGTTACATATCTACCATAATGCTCAGGTTGTATTAGTAGTTTCAGCTGTGTCACACATACCACCCTTTTGTCCCCAACCTTGGTGCCCAGTGGATACTGTCCTTTTATTGATGCAACAACTCAAGCTGTTCCTTGTCTAACAGCAGTAGTACCTTTGTGCCATTTTGTGCAAACTCTGTTCTGACTTTATTATTTTACACAGAATACTGGTCAGGCTGATGGGTTCAAAATAATTTTCATGTGAACCCTCACTTATAAGCTTGTAACATTACAGCCTGTTGCTGTATGTCAGGGATATATATCCACATGCCAACATTTTATTTAATAAGCTTGTTAAGAACTTAATTTTCCTTGACTCTGTGTAGGAAATCACCAGTTATGTGTTCTGGACCCTTGGATAGGCAACCCTTATTTATAATACATTTAAAACATCTATATAGAGTATTTAGCTTACGTATATCGTCATGGTAGCTTCCAAGCTGTCTAGGTGTATGTCAGACTTAAGATATGCTTACATTTGTTTACTGCAATGTTTAATAAAACTATGTTGCTATCCTACTTGTGATGTGTATGTATTACTAAAGGTTTAATTAATCCATGCCTGTAGTGCCTTTTTGAATATGTCCATTTAATATTTATACCTCCTTATGTTATCCTGATATTTTTTGGGGGCTAGCTTCCCTACCTATGTGGCTTGCCAATTCATAAAAGGCACCAAAAGAAAGGACAAGCAGTAACTTATAAAAATGTGATACTAAGATTATTAATCTAGGGTGCTTTACAGTAGAAATTTTAGTCACTTTCACTTGTTATTCATATTTTCATTTTTCATATTTAAATTCTTATGTTCATAAACTGAAAGAGCTACATGTTATTGAGGGGCATGAAGTGAAGGGTCATGGTGGGAGACAGAAAATACATTAATATTATTGTCTATGTATAGCACTCTATAATGGCTATATTGCTAGCTATTTGCTAGTAATCTGAAGAGAGGAAATAATGTTATATGCACATTAATATTTTCAAAACCAAATGACTTACAAACTATTGTATAGTGTCAGGTGAAACCTCAGATGTTTGTACTCTAAAGTATACATCTCAAGAGATATTCAACATTATTTATATCACTAATTGTACAAATACATATTTGTTTTCATTTCTCAAAAAACAAGCATTCAGAATGCATGTTTTGGTGTTATGAAATGAAACCTAGAGGTACAACATTCCACATCTCAAAAGATGACTTAAAGGGTTTAGAGACACTTATAACAAAACTATGTTAATATCCCGAGTTGTGATGTTTTTGTCTTACTACTTAATTTTACTTACAAACTTAACAGAGAACCTTTATGTAAAAACTTCATACATTATAGTTGTCATATTTTTCTAATGAGCCAGTTACAGTTCAGTTTTTAAAATATCAATTATATGGTGGAGTAGTCCTATATGACATTAAAATAGATTGGTTACAGGGGAAACGGTTTCTTATCTATTTACCCGTTAACAGGAAAAGATAACTGATCCTTTATTGGGATTTTCAGCAATAATCCAGGTCACAATGGCAATGGTTAACACAGTATATATATATATATATATATATATATATATATATATATATATGGGTCTACTTGATATGGTCGACATTTCACAACGTCGAAATTTATATCACCGAGACCATATGATCGACATTACGCTCAACTTCTGAGAGACTTGCTTGGCTATAATCACCTGCATTAGAAGCTGAAGTTAAGTACAAATTTGCAGTTTTAAAAGTACTGTTTTTCATTTTTTCTGTACCTAATTGTGTTTTTCACTGAATAGTGTGTGTGCTGCGTCTCTCTCTGCTGTAAGAGGTGGTGGTGATCTTCTCACTTCTTGTTATCTGATATTTAACTGTTAGCCTAGAGGGATTCCTCTGTACTTTAAGTGCTAGCTACACAGTTTGAGAAATCATTTTATTCTCAACTTCTGAGAGCCTGGCTTGGCTATCTTCTTCTTCTTCTTCTTTCGGCTTTTCCCAGTCAGGGGTCGCCACAGTGGATCACCTTGTCCGCTCAGGATTGGCAGTGGAGTTTTACGGTGTCGAGTTGCTAGCCCGGTGCCCAACCTTCCACAGAAGGCACACACATGCACACACTCACACCTAGGGCCAATTTAGAGTGTCCAATCCACCTGCAGCATGTCTTTGGGATGTGGGAGGAAACCGGAGCACCTGGAGGAAACCCACGCGGCCACAGGGAGGACATGCAGACTCCGCACAGAAGGCACCCCAGCCGAGGATCGAACCGGAGAACCTCTTACTGTGAGGCGGCAATGCTAACCACTGCACCACCGTGGCCGCCCCCTGGCTTGGCTATAATCACCTGCATTAGAAGCTAAAGTTAAGTGCAAACTTGAAGTTTTAAAAGTACCGTTTTTCATTTCTTTTCTGTACCTAATTGTGTGTTTCACTGAATATTGTGTGTGCTGTGTCTTTCTCTGCTATAAGAGGGCGTGGTGGTCTTCACACTTCTTGTTATCTGATATTTAACTGTTAGCCTAGAGGGATTCCTCTGTACTTTAAGTGCTAGCCACAAGGTTTGAGAAATAATTTTATGCTTAACTTCTGAGAGACCTGCTTGGCTATAATCATCTGCATTAGTAGCTGAAGTTAAGTACAAACTTGCAGTTTTAAAAGTACTGTTTTTCATTTTTTTCTGTACCTAATTGTGTGTTTCACTGAATAGTGTGTGTGTGCTGTGTCTCTCTCTGCGGTTTGTTCCCACCCTCCCTGTTCTTGATTTGGTGTTAGTGTTGGTGGCTCTGGAATTGCCCCACCCTCCTGTAAGTCTGTATTTGACCACTCCACCTGAGTCCATCTCATTTGCTCACTTAACCGAATATAGTGAGATCATATTCTGAGTCTAGTGTTCACTCTACTTAATACAGAGATAATATTTGAGAAGGCCAACCCACTGAGGTTCTTTCTTCCTCTCTCTTTGCACTTTACAAACAAAAAAAAATTACACTTTATTCATCTGCTTTTACTGTATTTCTGTTCCCTCCTACTTTATTTTGCTTTTGCCTCTTCTTAAAAGTACTCAATTTTATTTTTTGTGCTGCATTTATTACTGCTTGGTAGTAGCCTGATTAAATTGTAACTGCTATTCTAAATCTTTTGGTTTAAGCACTTGGGCTTCAACCAGTTGTTTTACATTAAGAAGGTTTGTGGTCTGCACTGTTGTGGCAGGACTGGTAGCTTACATCCTTCTAAGCTGGGAATTGCTGATTGAAGGCTCAGTGTCTGCTATTCTAAATATGTATTGGTTCTGGTTTAAGCACATGGGCGTCAGGCCAGTTATTCTACATTAAGAAGGTTTGTGGTCTAAACTCTTGTGGGAAGAGAGGCTGGATTCTGCCCTTCTGACCTGGGAATTTCTAGTCACAGGCTTATTGTGTCTGCTTATTTGAACTGTTTCTTTCTGAAATTGGTGCGCCTTGTTGCTGTAGCATAGGACCAGATTCAGGCCTGCTGAATCTAGCTTTGTTTGTATAACTTGAGCACTGATCCAGGCCATCTTTTTTGGAGAAGGTTCCCCTGCACCCTAGTAGTGGGTGTGTGCAGTTATAACTTGTCTGATTAAAGACTGCTGGAACAGGGCTCAGTTTTGAGCTTTTTTCTGGTTAATTGGGTAACTTGTTTAAATGAGTCTGTTCATTTTCTATTGTTTTATATATATATATATATATATATATATATATATATATATATATATATATAATTGCACTTTTCATCTGCTTTTACTGTATTTTTGTTTCTTCCTGCTTTATTACTAGGGGCATTGACTACAACTCTGAACTGAGATATCTAACAATAAGCATCATTTTCTGTGCATTTAAAGTGTTTTTTTTATTGTATCTGCTTTATTTTCTGAAAAAAAATATATACTTGTTTCCTGCCTTTCTAAGCTAGTATAGTCCAATTTTCAGGTTAGTGCTGAATTCAGGGTTGTGTTACAAATTTCTGTGTTTGCCCATATCTTACTTGGATAGAAGGAAGTTTCTGTGTTCAGGTGTGAGAGAGGGGAGCTTTGAGTAGCCTATCTGTCCCTGGAGGAGTGGTTTCAGCCTGAAATTAGTAGTTTATTGGCCATTTTTGGCTAATTTCTATCTCTTTCATTTCCCTGCTATAAAAACTGCATTTGCCCGGTTTTGCGCGCTGGGCAGTGCCCGTTAGCTAGCGTATAACTATTCCCGGCTCCACAAAGTCTCCTCTTCAATTTTTCCCTTGGAACTTGACAAACTTTTAACTTAAGCACTCAAGCCATTCATTTCTCAACCCAGCACTTGCTCAAAACTCATAGCAAGCACTTATAAACCCTATTAATAGACACCCCCTGTACTGCAGAGAAGAACAAGGCTCTCTATTTGACCTTACCAGCTATTCAGTAAAAAAGTTCATTGTACCTATCCGGGCATGTCCAAAGGGCAGTTTCAGGTGTACTTCCAGTCCAACTGGTGAATCTGGACATTTTGAGGCAATGTTACAACTGCCTTATGTACACAGACAACCCTCTCCTCCTACCACCAAACACAAATACATGAGAGAGATGCAATTATGCAGCCAAACTGGAGGCTAAGCTCTCTCAACCCAAGACTGGATCAGACAGTCAAGAGGAGAAGGGAAATACTGGCATCACACCACCAGTCTCACATAGACTCATTAAACCAGCACCGACAAAAAACACACATAAATACACAAAAACTTACTCGGAGGCTCTAAATAAAAATCTGCAAAAGCAACAGAGACCTCCAAAGCAGACATCTAAGCAACCTCCACACTCCAACACAAACCATGAAACACATACTTCAGAAAAACAGCGTGCCACACAATCACAGCCCTTAAGGCAAAATAACATACCCAACATACTAGTAATAGGTGACTCTGTAGTCAGGCACACTGATGTACCACTCACTAGGCTGAACAAGGAGAAGGCTACTGTTAGCTGCCTGTTGGGTGCCAGGATCCGCCACATAACACAAGCACTCAGGTCACTCCAGAACGAGTACAAATACAACTCTGTCATTGTCCATGTTGGTGTGAATGACCTGAGCTGTACCTCCCTGGACTACATGAAAAGAGACATGGAAGAGCTCTCTGATCATGTAGCCCAGGCCAGTGTGAGCCTGACCCTGAGTAGCATCCTGCCCTCACCAACAATGATACAACGGTATAAAGAAAAAATTATCAATTTCAACAATTGGCTAAGTTTCTGTTGTCATTGAAAGGGGAGTCAGTGTCTGTCTGCCTGGGATGATATGCTCAACAAGCCATGCTGCTTTGCTAGAGATGGCTTGCACCTGTCACTGTTAGGCTTTTGAATACTGGCCAAGGCTCTTGCCACCCCCATAGTGCCTTTTTTAGGCAAGGCTCAAAAGACAAACCCACCACCATAAATAGCACAAGTAACAAAAATCTGAGGGTAATGCTACTCAATAATAGAAGTCTAAACCTCAAAATGTACGCACTTGAGGCACTCCTCAGTATGGAGAAAATCGATATATGTGCAGTAACAGAAACCTGGTTTAAGGCTCCAGAGAGCACCCCAGCACTACCAGGCTACAACTCATACCTTACATTTCGGCCACAGAACCTTGACCGAAATACAAAAATCGGGGGAGTATCCATATTCATCAAGGATACCCACACCTCCAGGTTAATGGCACAGCACGATGCTTCAGAGATCATCCACATGCAACTAACAATGGGCAAAACTTTAATTCAAATTGTAGCTTGCTACAGATCACCAACCATGTCTCAGGACCCCGATTCCGCATTTCTGGAAACACTGGGAAACATGAAGGTCCTACCAAACACTCTAATATTGGGTGATTTCAACTACCCAAACATTAACTGGGAGAACTACTCAAGTACTAACTCCCTTACCCAACATTTCCTAGAATTTATTAACTCAAACGCCCTGGATCAACTGATCAACACTTCCACCAAAGGTGACAACATACTGGACCTGGTCATCACCAACATGGGCAACCGGTGTTCCACACCAGAGGTCAACCCCTTGCTGGTTAAATCTGACCATAAACAAATCACTTTGGATATCCACATTCTGCCCCCACCCCTGGACAAGGAAACCACCATGAAAAACTTTTCAAAAGCCAACTTCACGTTACTTAAGACTGAGGTGGAAAGTTTAAAAGCCCCCATGCTAAAGGATAACGCTGTCCAAGCTGTGAAATCCTTTACTAATGCACTCTACGGGCACCTACAAGAATGCACGGATTGTGTTATCCCAAGCAAAACCACGACTCACTCCTCCAAGGAAAGGAAACCAGTCTGGAGGACCTCTGCCATAAACAAGCTACACAATAGAAGAAGGAAACTAGTACAGAAAAGAGTAAAATCCCAAGAAGGGAAGACATCCCTGATCAGTATAAGCAAGAAACTACGATCCCTCATAAAATTGTCCAAGGCGAGCTTTGAAAGAAAAATTGCCAAGGACCCCAAAGATAACCACAAGGCATTCTTTTGCTATGTCAAGAATCTAAGTGGCAATGCTCAGATCTGCTCGGAGTTAATGCAAAATGGCACACAATACACTGAACCAACCGATATTGCCAGCATCCTGGCAGACAGGTTCAGTGCAAACATCACCCCCAAAAGGGCCCATAACCATACCAGAAAAATGTAGAGCCCCTGAAATCACAGATATTCAGGTTAAAACAGCCCTCTCCAAAGCCAAAAACACAGCATAAGTGGGACTGGACAGTGTCCCAGGCTGTATCCTATATATGAGATGGACTAACCACTCACCTAAACACACTGTTCAAACTCAGCCTCTCCACAGGCTACATACCCATAGAGTGGCGCACAGCAATGGTTATTCCCCTTCACAAAGGTGGAGCCACAACAGACCCCAGAAACTATTGCCCTATAAGCCTAACTAGCTTGGTCTGCAAGGCTATGGAGCGCATCATCATGGAACTCATTAACAGAGACATTGGGAACCTCCAAACACTGGACCCTACCCAGTTCGGCTTTGTTAAGGGCAGATCATGCCTCCTAAACCTGATGGACTTCTTTGAGACAGTTACCAAGGGTATAGATGAGGGAAAGGTGGTACACACAGCATACCTAGACCTCGCAAAGGCATTCAACACCATTCCCCATTCTGGTATTATAGACAAGCTCACCAGCCTGAACATAAACCCCTATGTCACAAGATGAGTTGACAGTTGGCTCACAGACAGAACACACATGGTGAGAGTTGCGGGAACTAGGTCTGACTCTAAACCGGTTACAAGTGGTATTCCCCAGGGCTCAGTCCTAGGACCCCTCCTGTTCGGCATATACTTCTCAGAGGTACAGGCAAGCACAGGAGGACTATGGCTGACTAAGTTCGCAGATGACTGCACACTAGGGGCTATAATTGACTCTCCGGCTGACAAAGACATCCTCCAGAGGGTCTCCCTGAGATGGATACCTGGTGTCAAAATCATGGCCTCAAGCTAAATGCCAAAAAGTGCATAGTCATCCCCTTTGGAAAACACAAAGTACATACAAACTACCACATAGGTGGTAGCCCCCTAAATATGGAAAACGTAATAAGGGATCTGGGGACCCAAGCAGATAGTAATCTCTCCTTTGATAATCACATTGCCAAAGTGGTTAGGAAATCCTTTTGTGTGGCCAACCTAATCACAAAAGGGTTTGCATCCAGATCAAAAGAGGTCATTGTGCTCCTCTACTCATCACTTATCAGACCCATCCTAGAGTACAATGCCCCATTTGGAATGTACCTTACAATACACCTGCAACAGTTGGAAAGACCACAGAAGTACCTCACCAAGAGGATCACTGACCTCAAACAGATGCCCTATGCAGCTTGACTTTAGAAACTCCAGCTGTACTTGGTTGAATACTGCCTACTCAGAGGTGATCTCTGCTTGACATACAAGGCCCTGTCCAACCTAGAATTGATGGACATGCTGCACCTAAAGAAAACTTATCCCCTCGAGTCACACGCTCTGGGGATCTAAACCTCACCACAACAATAAATAGGAAATGCTGGAGGGATAGATTCCTGTCCCAGAGACTTCCCATGCTTTGGAACAAGATTCCAATCTACATTAGGCAGAGCTCCTCATTAACACTCTTCAAGAGAATCCTTGAAGAGTGGATGGGAAACAGAAAGTTTACCCCAGGGATCACTTCAGTGGCTCTGCTGGACAGAGGCACAGGGAACTAATCTAAGGGGGTGGCGAAAGCCAACACATTCTGGCTAGGCTTATAAATGCCTTTGGGCAGATAGCCTAGTACCTACCTACTTATGAACCTATACACCTATAGAAGTAGAACATAAAAAGCAAAAGAAAAAATTACATTAACGCTGCTAGCAAGGGGGCTTCTGCACCCCCCCCCGAACTTAAATATACCAACTCCGAGATTGCACTACAGTGCAGAAGTGGAAATCTTTCCATTCTGCATTGTACGGAGATGCCGGTTCCTCATGGTCGACATTTTAAATGTCGATCATATGGTCTCGGCCATATGAATGTCGACATTATGAAATGTCGACCAATCGAAGGGGACGCATACATATATATATATATATATATATATATATATATATAGATATATATATATATATATATATATATATATATATATAAATGTGCACGTATATGTTTGTATACACACACACATATACACACATACACACACACACACACACACATATATATATATATATATATATATATATAGATATATATGTATATGTTTGTATACACACACACACACACACACATATATATATATATATATATATATATATATATATATATATATATATATATATATATATATAGGCTGCCCTAAAGTAATCAATCAACCAGCATATTTTATGATAGTTTTGTAGTTAATAAGTTAATAAAACAATTAACAAGCTTCCTCAAATTGATCAAACTGTTAAGTGCTATAAGAAATGCCATTACAAATGGAATTTAAAATGCTAAAAAGCACAAAGAAATTTAAACATTATCATTCCTTGTATAACAGAAACAAAATAAGACAAATATAAACCACTTATTAATTAATTAAGAGCCTTATATAAGGCATTGAATGTTGGGTAGAGTTTTTTCTGAAGAAGTTCATTGTATAGTGTGGAAGAACGAAAGTGCTTACAATAAAGAACTGTGATTTTTTTAGCACTCCTTGGCTGTTCTTTTGTTACTTTCAGTGGTTTTTCGCAAGTGTCCTTTAACAAGTCAAACTAAACAAGTGAAATCGCTAAAATGTCAACACTCGCTCCATACTCAGTTTGCATCAGATTGCACATTCTCTCTCCAATCCATTTACACATAGTCTCTTCAATTTTCATACATCTCTCTGTTCTCTCACACTGAGTCACTTCTGCTTTCATACCTGCATTCACTCTCTCATTGTCTCGGTTTAATTCATTCAGTTCCAATCCACTCAGCATGTGCCATATTTTCTAGTGGAAATATAAGTTTTATTTATTTTATTTAACATTTATTTACCGGGAAAGTCCGACTTGGAACAAAGCCAATTTTCAGCAGAGGCCCAGGGAGAAATGCTCCAGATGTATGTCTTTGTAACATGGGAGGAATACGCAGCACCCAGAGGAAACCCACACGAACACAGGCAGGATATGCAGACTCCACACAGAAGGCACCCCCGCCAAGAATTGACCCAAAGAACCTCTTACTGTGAGGCGACAACGCTACAGCTGCACCACTGCACCATCTCAATCAGTCTCAAGTTTAAAATATTATTATTATAGCCAAGCTTTTATTACTGTATTTCAATATTAAAATCAAATCAATACAGTGTTTATGGTATGGTATAACATAGGGTACAGTATTTGTCAGGTCTATTTTAAATAGTAACTCTCACCCAACCAGAAACTACACTTATCCAGCATCTACCAAACCCCATGGGTGCTGGTTAACTGAGAGTTTACTGTAATGATCTGCTGGTGTCCTTGTAGCATAAGTCATCTCAGTCATTATCGCTATATCTTATCCAAAAATCTGTACTAAGCATAATTCCATTTTCCATCAATATTTTGACTTTGTAAACTGCTTCTTGAACTAAATGCTATAGCACATTTTTGCATCTGTAAATATGTATATGTTTTATAGCATATCCTTGTATCTGTAAATATGTTTTGCTCATTTCTTATGTGATCCTATTCACCTGGGTTCTGCCCCCAAATAATCCATTGAGATGAGTGCTCTGCCATGGTAAACAAACAATCAAATAAATAAATAAATAAATAAACAGGTAGAAATGTGGGATAGTTTAAGACAGAATTGAATGCATTACAATTTTTAAGTATTTTCCCCTTTTGTATGCAGTAATCATTCTCTGTGATTAAACTGTGTTCTAAATGGATAGGACTGTTAATTATTGGATTATTTGTATGTGTGGCTGATTTTCCTTTCCCTCCATACCATTAGCACTGTCACTGAAGCCACAGTAATATCATACGTGGATGACTGGTAAGCCACGAAACCTGCTGCTTCACATGCCATGGTCACCTAGGTCAATAGTACTTGTGATGAAGAAAACAGCAGCTGAGATCAATCTGTCAGCTGTCTGGCAGAGCCTGCTACCCACCTACTAGAAGCATGTAAATGATACCATTATTAAAGGAAAAATAAAGACATAGCACACGTATAAAAGGTAATGACTGACTGCTTTTAAAGCCTACACATGCTAATCTTTGGCTGCAAATCAGCTCTTTAAAGTTTTACTTAAATTACATGTGAGTCACGTGGCTCATTTAACAGGTCTTGTTCTGTCAGCATAACATTTTTGAATCTTGGCTGTAACCTCCATACACTTGATAAGTTGCTCACATCTTAAGCAACAGAAGGAAAATAAGATGTACTTAAAGTGTTGGTTGCTATGCAGCAACAGCTACTGCTGGGAAAAGATTAATATTATGCTTCCTTAGCATAATGCCTACTTTGTTTATTAGATGAAAAGCTATAATACAGAGAAGATAGTTGGATATATATAAGGTCTCATGGGAACTACAGTAAACGCAAAGCAATTGCAAAGGTGCTGAGTGAAAAAAATTACAAGAATGTAAATGGGCTTTTACTGTATGTCAGTGAAATGTAATGTTCACAAATGCGGCGTACCATCCAGGAGCATTTGAATTACTATTTCTGTCTGTAATTGTATGGTATAGTGCATTTTTCTCATTTTGAGTAAATAAGCCTTGCATGTGTCTGAGTTGCGTATCCTACATAACAAAACTTAACAGTACAAAAAAAAATACCTCTTTCAGCATAAGGTTTCTGTTGTTTGCAGTTCTCACAAACTGCATAATACCTGTCTTTTATAGGATATTTCTTTGGTTTAAGTAGGAAGAATATAAGCACTGTGCAGGGAATGATATTTCTAATCAGTAATATGAAATACAGTCAGGTGATAACATACAATGAAAGTATTGCTCAAACTCTGTAATTCAACCAGATGACTGGACTGATTTTTTGCCTTTACAATCTGTTGCCCTATATATCAAACACATGTATATGAACACCACAGGGCTGTCCTGTGGGGCTGAGAATGTCCATAGAACAAATGTCTGTGATGTGTGACACTGTATGATGTGGCATGCCCACTGCATCCATGAAAAACGTAGCATTCCTAGTCCATAACTGCACAGTACAGACCATATGCCTTTCCCTTGATAATATATGACCAAGAGGTAGAAAGCTAAGATACAGAAGAATAACCATAACAGATGGTCTTACAGCCATTTGTATAGTCTGTTCTGCCTTCCCAGATTACATAGTATGTCATCCCCCAGGCAAACACTTACTATCTTTTAACCTTGCCCGACTATGGAACTCACTTCCTCCATCCATTCGTACTATTACTAACAAATACATGTTCAAAAAATCACTTCATACATATCTAATATCCCAATGGGATTGTTCTTGCTCCCTCCCCTCATAGATCTGTAACATTCCATCTCCCCTCACACTCATCCTACTAAAGCTTATGTTTCCACACTATAGTTATTTAACAAAGACCCTCTGAGCTTCTTCTTCAATAACTCCCCTGATTGCATATCTCAATACTGTTCTTATTTCTGAATGTTTCTCAAATTTATGCCTAAATGTATTAATGTTTTACCTCTACTGTGTATAATTGTCTTGTAGTTATAGCATCTACTTAATTCTGTCTATATCACAGTTTTTCTCCCCATCTTTGAATGTTTTCTCAAATTCAAGCCTAAATGTATTAATTTTTATCTCTACTCTGTATAATTATATTGTAGTTAATGTATGTACCTAATTTTTGTCTATATTGGAGCTTTTCTCCCCAGGACTCCATTGAAAACGGGTTCTTTTGGCCCAATGGACTATCCTGGTAAACCAACTGCAAATAAATAAATAAATAAATAAATAAATCTTGTCCTATCACAGTCACAGATTCATGTTTCCCCACATCCCTGACCATTTTGCAATACTACTTGGTTATTAAGAAGTGGAACAGTCCACTGTTTTATTCCTGTGGTCCAATAAGACTTGTCCCTGCTTGCAGAATGGATTTTCTTCCCCTGATCAAATCTTCCACAATATGACTATATTTGTTTTAATCTTCTTACTGACCTGGCTCCATACTCAGTCAGTTTGCATCAGATTGCACATTCTCTCTCCGATCATTCACACATAGTCTCTTCAACTTTCATACATCTCTCTCATCTTTCACACAGAGTCACTTCTGTTTTCATACATGCATTTACACTCTCCCTCTCTCTGTTCAATTCATTCAATTCCAGTGCACTCAGAATGGCATAATCTTTCTGTTCTATTTGCGTAGCTTAGTGCTGTTCTGCTCAGTCTCAGTGACATGAACTCCCCATCACATCTATTTTCACCACTGTTGTTATGCATGTGCTCATTTAGAACTTACCACCAGCTGCCTGTGGAAAGAACTTACCACCAGCTGCCTATGGAAAGAACTTACCACCAGCTGCCTATGGAAAGAACTTACCACTAGCTGCCCGTGGAAAGAACTTACCACCAGCTGCCTGTGGAGGCAGAGTGCCAAATGCATCTGAAGTTTTCTAGTGCGTAACTGTGTTTTTGTGATGGGCTTACCTCTCAACTTTCAAGATTTCCTCAGAATGTTCAGATTTGTGCCTCATATTTTTGGTCTATTCCTCACATCAGATTTCTGGGTTTCTGCCAAATCATTGAGGATTGAAGTCATTAAATAATGATTGACATTCGAGTTTCAGACTTTATATCTTTAAGAAGATGCATGCTAAAACAAAAGCTGTTGCTGTTATAAACTCAGATAGTTGCTAGAATAGTGTTTAAAATCTGTCCCTGATTTTGGGCCTATGGACCCCCTTAGAGGTATGGTAAAGTGTGGTAGGTTTGTGTTAAATCAGTCAAGAAGGTGCTTTACAGTGTCACTAGACAAGTTAAAAAATATAGCTAAGGGAGTAAAAAGAAGGAGGAGGTGGATCAATGGATTACAGGACAGATAAATGATATACAGTTGTCATGACTACACTATGATGTCACTAGTGTGACACTGAAGTTCTAGATGTTTATATGTAAATACCCACCCAATGAGCATGCTCCTTGAAGAGTTGTATCATGCAAGCTGAGATCATCACACACTTAAACATTTTTAGTTATCACTTGAAGAACGCTGCGGTAGCATTGTCGCCTCACAGTATGACATTGTCCTGTTCGATTCTCAGCTAGAGCGTCTTCTGTGTGGAGACATGTGTGAATGGGCGTACCTTCGTTGAAGGTTGTGCGTCAGAGCTGGCAACTTGGCATGTAAAAATCTACTGCCAATCATTAGCGGACCAGAGTTCCACTGTGGCGACCCCTAACCGGGAAAGGCCGAAAGACACAACAACTTGAAGAATGACATAAGTGTACAATTAGTTTTAAGCTTGCAATACTAGATACCAAAGACAGGTTCATTGTTACAGTTTTGTATACTAAAAACATCTGTGACCTCTGACAGCAAACTGGCTACATTGTAAGACTGAGTATTTTTGAGGATCCTTCAAAAATTTGACTGAGATCCCATGATCAACTTAACTGTTTCTTATCTACTTACTTACCAAAATTGTTGGTTAGATGTCAATGAATAAATGAATGTTAGACTGGCTGTACTTAATGGAGTGCTGAAATATTTTTAGTTACATCCAGAAATTTTGACTTCCAACAAAGAAGCTAAGCTCTTATTTTTTATATCAGTACGACAGTCTGAAAGTGATTTTTACTTACCTGACACCATGTTAATGCTTTGAACATGAGGAAGTCTACAGCTTCACTTCTTTCACTTCAGTATGGTACACAGAAAAAATGTCACTTTGTTGAACTATAGAAATAGTGTACACAAGGGACTTTTGATTTTCATACAAAAACTTGATTGAACAAAAAAAAGCCACTAATTTATACATTTTATGGTAAAATAATGCCCACTGTTATTGTAACATTTGGATACTTCTTGAAATTCTCTAGTAACTGTTTTCTTTCATTATACACTTAATTAGAACTTCCCATAACCCACTAATTTTAACTTTGATACCTAACAGAATTCTAAACTCATTTAACATGTCTATCCTGAAAAATATTCCACTTGAAGAATTTAACTCACTTTTTCTGATAACCCTCAATATTCTGGCTCCAACTAGAAAAAAAGAACACAGAATAACCATATTCCTTGTTTATCCACTCAAAGCAGGCACCTAATGCATGAAAGAGACAGGTCTTGGACAGAAATAATGGATACAATATAAATCTTCAGAAAACCAACACTTTAAAGAACTATGTAACCATACTAATAGACAAATTATTGCAGACAAGAAAATCTATTTCAGTAACCCCTTACTTAATCAGTCTTCCAATCCTAAAACAATTCTGGTCTTCTATTAATAATATATTCCACCCTGGAACATCCACCACTCCAAATCCTACCACAAATCACACTGAATTAAAAAAAGCTGCTCAGTTTAACACACCTTTTATAGAAAGCATTAAAGCCATTACTAAATATTTTGTAGATAGCAATCCTAACATGCCCTGTACTCGGACAGTAAACAGCCCATATTTCATCCTAATACCCTTTCCAACCTCTTCCATCAAATTGCTACTTCTTAAACTGAAACCCTGGTCTCCTTCAGTAGATAATTTCCCAGCAGAATACTTCAAGCTGGCTGCCAGTTCCATAGCCTATCCTGTGTCTTTCGAATTAACAGACCCGTCAAGGAATCATGCATTCCTTCCCTGTGGAAAAAAATTCTTCATCATCCCCCTTCATAAAGGAGGAACCTCATGTGATATAACCAGTTTCAGAACTATCTCCATATTATCTCCTTTGTTAAAAATTCTAGAGAAGTGCATTCACAAGCAAATTCAACATATTCTTCAGAAAAAATTTCCGACCTCGACACAGAATGGTTTTAGACCTGCCTATAGCACTACCATGGCCTTATCAAATTTCACAGATACTATTAACAAAGCCACAAACAAAGGCAAACGTCTTTCCTCTGTGTTCCTTGGTATCGCTCAAGCTTTTGATCTAGTCTGTCACCAAAACTCCCCAACCAATTGCCTTCCCTTGTGCTATCATAACCCACACTAGTATGGTTTAACAACTGCTTAACCAATAGATACCATTCTGTTAAATGGCTGTCCCCTTTTTCTACCTTCCTACCTGACAACACTAGTGTGCCACATTCTTGGCCCTCTACTCTTTAATCCTCTCAGCAAGCTTCCGTCATGCAATAAGCTGATGATTCTACCATAATATGCACTTCAGATAACCTCAGACATCCTCAGAGAATTACTCAAGAAGCCTTTAACTCTTTTGAAGTAGGCTACACCTGCTACTAAATCTCCACCAAAAACTAAATTACTTCTCTTTTACCTAAAAACCCATTTCCACAAAAAAAAAAAAACACCTTTAAAATTTCTTCCTTAAACCATGATTGGTTAACCCACATCCAAAACTACTTGGCATGACAATCGATGAGATTCTTAAATTCTATTTACTTACCCACAGAAGCATGAAGAAATCCTATCAAAAACTAGGCACCCTACAAAGAGTAAAGAAATTACTTACAGACTCTGCCACGATAACTCTAGCTACCACTTACCTTTTACCCATCTATCCTATATGGAACCCGTATAATAACCACCCTACAATCCTGACTTAATTCTAAATTTGAACAGTGCTGCAACAAACTTTCCAGATTTGCTTGCTACAAGCCTTACCAGACCCACCACTGTTTAGCACTAAAAACACTTAACTGACTCGAGCTTCCTCATCTCCTATCTTACACTTAACTGACTTCACCTTCACCCATAAAAATCATCCATACCCCATCCACCTGCCCAGCAATTAGACTCTGCTCCAATACTATCTTGCAATTTGTCCCCTTTGGTCAAACAATAGACACCTGCTTACCATCTTCAAAATACAAAGGGCTGCTGGGGTCAGTATCTATTCCAATAGTGTAGTTAGAACTTGGAATAGAATTCCTGTATCAGTCAGGTCTGTCACATACCTTTAGCTTTTCAAACCATTACTAAAAACTTCCACTCTGTCTCCTGGCTTTGTCACTGCTGCTTATTTGGGACATAGCTCTCTAACACCCTTTATCACCTTTCTTATATCCCCTTTAAAACACTAAATCACATAACCTGCTTATCCCCTTCTAATACCTCACTTTATTGTACTACTTAAACTACTATACCTACTTCCAATTAGCACAACCAAATGACTATTTCATCACTACTTCTCTGTTAACACTCAAACTTGCTTATCTTCCCTAATACCTCACCCTGTTGTATTTCTTAAATTACTCCTGCCTATCTTATACACCACTCTTCTGTCTGTAAAGTGTCAGTACAGGGCTTGTAAATTTAATGTTTGTGAATATCAATACAAATGTAATAATGCCTAATATACTGTGCAATCACTGAAACTGCATTTTAACATTTGTTAATGTAAATATTGATTTCCTTAAATATATTACCTTGGAGCTTTTCTCCTTGGGGCTCTACTGAAAAAGGGTACATGTGCCCAGTCAGACTTTCCCTGTAAACAAATGTCAATAAATAAATAAAATAACTAAACAACACAGATACTGTGGACAGAGTCATAGTAACAAGTCCTTTCCTATGAATTTGGAGGTGCTAAAGTGCCCATTTATAAAAAGAACAAGTGTAATGACACACATTCCTACAAACACATAAACTTACTTGATCATTCAATCAGAATTTTTACTGCAGTTATTGTATCAAATTTTAAAATACAGCTTTTAAAGGTATGTTTCAGTCAGGTGCAGTTTGTATCAATTAGAAGGAAAACCACTGCTGACATGTATATGTTGTTTCAACAGACAGTAGGTTCATAGGTTCATAGGTTCATACTAGGCTATCTGCCCGAGGGCATTTATAAGCCTAGCCCATAGTTTTGTGGCTTACGCCACCCCTTTAGTTTGGAGAAACTATGCCCATTATTTTGCTGTGCCTCTGTCGAGCAGTGACACTGAGGTAACCCCTGGGGTGTATCTGCGATCTCCCATCCATTGGTCAAGATTCCTCTTGAACAAGGCCAGCGAGGTGCTCTGCCTCACATAAACCGGGATTTTGTTCCACAGCATAGGGAGTCTTTGGGTGATGAATCTATCCCTCCAGCACGTCCTATTAATAACCGTGTCGAGGTTTAAGTCTCCCGCCCTTGTGGCTCTGAGGGATCTAGATTTTTGAGATGAAGCATGTTCATCAAATCTGGGTTTGACATGGCCTTGTATGTCAGGCATAGGTCACCTCTGAGCAAGCGGTAAGCAACTGAATATAACTGGAGTTCTTTCAGTCGGGCAGCATAAGACAGATTTTTGAGACCCTTTATCCTTTTGGTGAGGAACTTTTGTGGCCTCTCCAGCTGCTGCAAGTGTCGGGTCAGATACATTCCGAATGGGGCATTGTACTCGATCATTGGTCTGATGAGTGATGAGTATAGGGAGACTATGACTTCCCTTGATCTAGATGTGAATCCCTTCATGATAAGGTGGGCAATGTAGAAGGTCTTCCTAACTAATTTAGCAATATGAGTGTCGAATGAAAGGCTACTGTCAACCTGGGTTCCCAGGTCCCTAATAACTTCTTCTGTGTTCAGGGGATTGCCACCTATATGGTAGCTAGGGGTAACCTTATTTTTCCCGAAGGGTATGACTATGCATTTCTTGGCATTTAACTTTAGGCCATGGCTCTGGCACCAGTTATCCGTTTCTGTGAGACCCTTCTGAAGGATATCTGTGTTGGATGTGTTTTCAACTACGGCACCCAGTTTGCAGTCATCTGCAAACTTTGTCAGCCATAACCCTCCTGTGTTTGCTTGTACTTCAGAAAAGTAGATGCCAAACAAGAGTGGGCCCAGGACTGAGCCCTGTGGGACACCACTTGTGACAGGCTTTGAGTCTGACATGGCGCCAGCAACTCTGACCCTGTGGGTTCTGTCACTCAGCCAGTTTGCAACCCATCTTGTAATGTATGGGTTTACATTTAAGTTGATGAGTTTTTCAATGATACCTGAGTGAGGTATTGTATCAAAAGCCTTCGCTAGGTCTAGGTAGGCTGTATGGACTGCCTTTCCCTCGTCAATGGCCTTGGTGACTGTTTCAAAAAGTCAACCAAGTTTAAAAGGCATGATCTGCCTTTGACAAAGCCAAACTGGGTTGGATCCAAAGTCTGCAAGTTCCCTATGTCTTTATTTATGAGATCCATTATGATCCTCTCCATGGCTTTGCAGATAAGGCTTGTCAAGCTAATGGGACGGTAATTTCCAGGGTCGGTGGAGGCACCGCCTTTGTGGAGTGGGACCACAGTCGCTGTGCACCACTCTCTGGGTACGTATCCGGAGGTGAGACTAAGATTAAACAGCTGTCCTAACTGTGGGTTTAATTCCTCATTGAGTTCATGGAGCACACAGCCGGGGACACCATCAGGTCCCATGGATGCTGTGTTCTTTGCCTTGGAGAGAGCAGTTCTCACCTGGGCGTTAGAGATGTTTGGGGGCTACAATCATTTGGTATAGATATCTCTCCTTTAGGGGAGGGGAGAAGTTTGCACTGAACCTGTCAGCCAGTATGTTGGCAATGTCTGTAGGATCAGTAATCTTCACATCATTTTGAACTAATTCTGAGCATATCTGGGAGTTTCCTCCTAGGTTTCTGACATAGCTAAAGAATGCCTTATGGTTGTCTTTAGAGTCCTTAGCTATTTTTTTCTCAAAATTAGCTTTGGATGATTTTATGAGAGCTCTTAGCTTTTACTTATAGTGATCAGCGGTGTCTTACCTTTTAAGGATTTTGCTCTATCTTGTAGTAGCTTTCTCCTTTTGTTGTAGAGTTTGTTTATGGCTGGGGTCCACCAGACTGGACGCTTGCCTTTGGTACAAAGAGTCTTTGTTTTGCTTGGGATTGCCTGATCCATGCAGCCCTGCAGGTGCTGGTAGAAGGCATTTGTAAGTGATTCAGCGGTTTGAGTAATGTTAACCGCCGGCTCAGGGGCCTTAAAGGAGACCACACTAGTCTTTAGAAGTGTGAAGTCGGCTTTCGAGAAGTTCTTTACTGTGGTCTTTTTCATTTCGGGTGGGGGCGGGATGAGTACCTCCAGCGAGATTAGTTTGTGATCAGATCTCACCAGTGAGGGGTATACTTCCGGCGTTGAACATTGTGCTCCCATGTTCGTGATGATGAGATCAAGTATGTTTTCTCCTCTTGTAGATGGCTATGTCCTCATTGGGTCTATATTAGAACATCGAAGTTTCAAAACTTCAAATGTTCTAATATCGACCCCTATTAAGCGAACGCTTACAACATCAAACATGCAGAACAGCGAATTGTTTCCTAGGGAAAAAATTTGCCGTTACAAAACACATACACACAACACAAGCACACCAAGCAAACAGCAATCCACACACATACACCTAAAATCTTACATCTAACCCTACACTAAACTGTACATACACCTCTAACTATCCACTTACCTTAACCCAAACCCTAACCCTAAGGTCTATCACTATCGCACACTCACCTCACCTGTGCCCTAACCCTAACTCATTTACCCTGCCCTAACCCTCATGTCTACACAATCGCACACATACTTAACCCACGCCCTAACCCTAACTCACCTAACCCGTGCCCAATCGCACACTTACCTGAACCCAACCCGTAACTTTCCACCACAGCACTGAAAACAGTGAAGTGACAGAAACGGGCAACCAAATTCTTTCCCTAGGAAAATATTTGGTTTTCTGTAGCTTCGCTATTTTCAGCATTTGCTAAATAGGGGTCGATATTAAAACATTCGAATTTTTGAAACTTTGATATTCTAATATAGAACCGTACTCATTAGACATCAGAAAGATTGTCTTGCATCATTTGACCCTCAGGCAGCCTTTGATAATATTAACAGAAGGAAGCTATTAGAGATTATGCTAGAAAATGTTTGCATCTCAGGCGGTGAGCATCACAGTAGCTCTGTACACTTCAACTTGGTCACAATGAAGCACTTAAAGAAAGGACATGTCATTAGAAGATTTAATTTTAATAGGAGGTCAGGGAAAATTGTATTTTAACTCCTTCCCTCTTCATTATTGATATATGTATACACATATGTATGTATATATATATATATATATATATATATATATATATATATATATATATATATATATAAGATAGAACTACTCCTATGCTAGGAAATACATACTTTGATGTCTTGGGATATACAGATTATTTGTTGTTTGTCATATCACTTGAAACATTAAACTAGCAAATAAAAATGCCAGAAAAAAATATGCATAATTATGTCTTTTCAAGAAATGTTGACAAAACAAAGTTAATGACTTACATCAAGTAAGCTTTGAAACGTTTCTGAGACAAGGTTTTGAAAGAAGTCTACAGCCTCTCCTTTTTAGGGGTAATATTTCCAAGCAATGGTATGTGGTACAGACATTGAATTTTTGTTGACTCTAAGACTGGAAATGTACGTTATGGCTATTGGAAATGGACACTTAATTGAGCGAATCTTCTATGATTCCTTTTTTGAGTTCACTTAATGCAAAGGTTACCTGACCCTAACATATGCAAAAGATATCTGACATTGCAGAAGAAGCTTAAATCATTATAAAGGATTATTAGGAATGCCTTGAGACTGCCACTATAAATTCTCAAAATTTATTCTAGGAGGAAGTTAAGGATGGCTAATAAGAGGATGTAAATGTACAACCAGAATTAAACCATACCCTTCCTAACCAAAGATAAAGGTATTTGCCATTTACAGGGAGGTGAAGATCATATCTAACATTAACATGAACTGGCTTACTAAGTAGGCTAAAGTTTGATAAATTTATGTAGTGTTTTATGGAGAGTACTAGTCTCCATAAAAGTGCCACAGACCATTATTTTATTTATTTAACATTTGTTTTCTGGGAAAGTCTGACTAGGAACGAAGCCAATTTCCAATGGAGGCCCAGGGAGAAATGCTCCAGATGCATGTCTTTATAGCATGGGAGGAAACCAGAGCACCCAGAGGAAACCCACACGAATGCAGGAAGGACATGCAGACTCCATACAGAAGGCACCACAGCCAAGAATCAAACTGGATAACCTCTTGCTGTAAGGCGACAAAGCAACCACTGCACCAACTATTGAATGCCAGGGAGCCAGCCAAACTCTAAAATGATCAAAAACATGTTTTGTAAACTCCAGTAGAGCTTGTCTGTCTCGCTGGCGTTCAATAGTGGTTGGTGTCACTTTTATGGTTACTGGTTCTTGCGCACCATCTGCTGTTTTCATTTTCGAGAATACTAGTCTGCCATTGCTATCAACTTCCCATTTGCAAAATGTGGAATGCTATCTCTCACAATATGGAATGGATTGGCAAAATCTGAAACACTTATAGATTCATAGGTTCATAGGTAGGTACTAGGCTATCGGCCCAAGGGTCTACGTAAGCCTAGCCAACAAGGTTCCCTGGCTTACGCCACCAAAGAAAGTTATTTTCCTGTGCCACTGTTGAGCAGAGACACAGAAGTGATCCCTGGGGTGTATTTCCTATTTTTTATCCACTCAATCAAGATTTTTTTTGAAGAGTGCTAATGAAGAAGTTTGCTTGACATAGATGGGTAGCCTGTTATAGGGTATGGAAAGTCTCTGGGACAGGAATCTATCCCTCCAGCATGTCCTGTTTATTGTGGTGACAAGGTTTAGGTCCCTAGAGCATGTAGCTCAGAGGGGTTAGGATTTCTTTAGGTGTAGCATGTCCAACAGCTCTGGGTTTGGCATAACTTTATATGTTAGGCAGAGATCACCTCAGAGTAGGCGATATGCTACGGAATAAAGCTGGAGTTTTTGAGACGGTCAGTGTAGGGGCATTTGTTTGAGGTCAGTAATCCTCTTTGTGAAGTACTTCTGTGGCCTTTCCAGCTGCTGCAGATGTCTTGTGAGGTACATTCCAAAAGGGGCGTTGTACTCTATAATGGGTCTAATGAGTGTCGAGTAAAGAGGAGCAATGACCTCTTTTTTTCTGGATGAGAACCCTTTTATAATGAGGTGTGCCACGTAGAAGGACTTCTGACTGCTGTGGTGAAATGACTATCAAAGGAGAGACTACTGTCCATCTGGGTCCCAAGGTCTCTTATCACACATTTGGTGTTAAGTAGATTGTTGCCTATGTGGTAGTTCATGGGTACAGAGTTTGTGCCAAAGGGGACGACAATGCACTTTTTGGCACTGAGCTTGAGGCCATGGCTCTAACACCAGGCATCTGTCTCAGCGAGGCCCTTCTGTAGGATGTCCACATCATTTGGGGACTTGACTATGGCTCCTAGTTTGCAGTCATCTGCAAACATCGTTAGCTAGAGGCCTTCTGTGTTAGCCTGTACTTCAGAGAAGTCGATACCAAACAGGAGAGGTCCCAGGATGTAACCTGTGGTACTCCACTTGCCACTGCTTTGAGGTCAGATTTGGATTCTGCAACTTTTACAGTGTGGGTTCTGTCAGTGAGCCATCTTGTGTGAACCACCTTACCCTCATCTACTGCCTCAAAGAAGTCGATCAGGTTCAGGAGGCATGATCTGCTTTTCACAAACCCGAACTGGGTGGGATCCAGAGTTTGGAGGTTACCAATGTCTTTGTTTATGAGTTCCATGATGATACGTTCCATGGCCTTGCAGACCATGCTCATCAGGCTAATAGGTCGATAGTTCCCGGGATCAGTGGTGGCTCCCCCTTTGTGGAGTGGGATAACTGTTGCTGTGCGCCATTCAGTGGGCACAAAGCCTGATGCAAGGCTATTATTGAACATGGTGCTTAAGTGGAGAGCCAGTTCGTTCTGAAGTTCGTGTAAAATGCAGCCTGGGATGTTGTCTGGTCCCATGGATGCTGTGTTTTTGGCTTTAGAAAGTGCAGCTTTTATCTGTATAGTTGTGATTTCAGGGACTCTGCATTCTTCCTGTATAGATATGGGGTCTTTAGGGGTTGGGAGGTAAAATTAGCACTGAACCTATCTGCCAGGATGTTGGCAATATTAGTTGGTTCTGCAATTTTCGTGCTGTTGTGCTGTAACTCAGAGAAGAGCTGGGTGTTGCCATCGAGATTCTTGACATAGCTATAAAACTATATACTATATACTAACAACTTTATCTAGGAAGATTGCTTCATGGTTAGTAAACATTTCTTCATACTTAAAAAGCAATACGTTGATGAATTAATACAATTACAAAATATTCAGTATTGTTTACCATGCATAAGTGTTAGAAAATTCCTCAACAGCAAATGTGTGGTAAGCCCCTTCAGTATAGAACAGCAAGGAACCTAACATTTTTAAGACTCAGAATGTTGAATGTTCCTTATAATTAGGTACAGCTGAGAAGTATTAGTCTTATCCTGCTAATATATATGCCTTTATCAAACTAGCCAACCTGGTTCTCACTCCAGCCATAGCTGAATGAATGTTAGAACACAAAAGAACTATATTTATTTATTCTGTCTTCTGTTTTCAGTGATCCCTCCACATACACACATCTATCTCACTTCTATCCAGCAAACAGCTGGCCAGGAAGAAGAGCTAGGATTTTATTGATCACATTTTCTGTTGATATGTCTTCAAGACTTGAGCGAAGAGCTATTCTAGGATTGCCTATTGGGTATAAACTGTCCACTGTCTACAATGTTAATGAATGTGACAAGGTTCTTGAATTCCTTCATACAGCTGATGTCGGTGATGCTGGGACAGTGTACGCTCTCACTATGTTGAAGGAATTCTGATTTACAATCACACGTGACTTACTGGAGTGGTTGACCATGAACTCAGCTTATTTTGGAGGTTGCAAACAGGATTTCTTCAACAAGAAATACAAATGGAAACTTGAATAACTTAAGGGATAAACTTATCATTTCAATACAACTAGGGTCCTTGCTCTTCCCTACCTTGTATGGACAGATATAGAAATCAAGTAGAAGAAGACAGTGGTACAGAATTTGGCATAAACGCAACTCATTCCAGCTAAACGTATAAAGTTGTTCAATCAGAATCTTAAATATGTTTTCAGTGTAACCATGTCTTACTCACTGGAACTCCACTACTGCTGCTTAAAAACTGAAGACAACAACCTCCATACTTTTTTGCTGCACTTCATAAGATTTTACTACATCAGTACCACTTCTCAGAATACCTTTGGTGGAATGTTTTGATGGGATGGATTCCATTTCATTGTGTTGAAATAGCTGCCTTAGTTAAAGCCTCCAGTTACCAACAAGTCCTCTGTCATGTTTATTTCACCATACCATCATGTACTCTGTTTTCTATAAACCATGTTTGAAGACCAGGATTGCTTTAAACTGAGGTTTTGATGCCTGTATCCATAAATAGTCATGGGCCTTTCTTCCTTATTTAAAGATTGCATACAGTAGCTCTCAACTTTTTTTCTCAATTATCATGAACAAAACCAAAACTATTGAGGGACAATGACCCAAAACCTTGGACAATTTTCAATATTATTCTGATTTATTTAGAAAGTTTATACAATAGATTTTACATAAACATTTATTTTCTGAAAATTAAGATGCATAAACACTGACTGGCATTACTGACTGACAGCAATCCTCAGTATTGTTATCAAATAAACATGTTCAACTGTTTTTGTAATAAAACATACTTTCTTCTGAAGATAAGTTGATGAATTTCTTTTGGTTATTAGAGATTTGGTTTGTTTTTGCTATGTTTATAATCCTCGGTGATGTACCAGAAAATCAAAACTTTTATGAAAAAACAAGGCAAGATGTGAGACAAAAATAGGGATGTTGTACAAAATCAAGGACATTTGAGAATTCTGTCATTTTTCTTTCCAAGACAGTGAGAAATATCCAAATCAGAGACTATGGCTTGCTTCCTCAGTATCAACATACTCCCCTACTTAGAAGGAACTATTTAAATAAGCATGACCGAGGGAAAACTAGGATGCTGGATATACATTCCTGTAAGACCCCTGACAATGTTAACCATTGTTATGAAGTGGTGCATGGGATGCAGTGTTGTGCAGTACTACAGGCTTAGTAAAGCAAGCAATCAACATGAAGCTGTACTAGACAGTAGATGATTGAACACTGCAGGCATAGCAGAAAGCATTGGCTATATATGCATCATCTGTCTGGGATTCTAGATCTAGAAGAGAAAGGGCGATGTGGTAACAAGTGTAATATTTGAACTACGAGGTGGACTCTCAAAGTATGGCAGTTCAGCAGTGACCTCTGCCATGATGTCAGGAGTTAAAGTTAAACTTAATTGTACTTTGTAATTCAGAAAGAGAGATGCAAGTGCAATCTTTATTAATTCATAGCAGGGAGCCAGATTTGCAGAGCCAATCCTGGCTTAGTCCCAAACCTGTGGTGACATTGTGTTGGAATGTGAGGGCAGCAGGAGCTTTGTGTATGGTCAGGTGTTTCCAAATTAAAAGAAGTGTGCAGTGTGAGAATTGCTATAACTGCTTAGAACATAACAGTTTTTGCATGACAGTGCATGAAATTTTAGACCTTTCAGTGCAAATCTCCATATGCTTTGCTGAGCTGTGCACATGGCTTAGTATATATAGTGAACTAAGTGTTCAGTAGTTTATGTGAAACATTCACTGTCTGGCCAGTGGTAGCAAAGCACAACTACCTTGTGCCTGTCTATAAGTTGTTTTTTCCTCAGCATGCATTTTTATTTGACTTGCAAATGCCCAGTTATTTGCTTTCAGCCATCAGTGGCACTTAAACCCTTGTTTTACTGACTCCCATTCTGTTTCTTCATAGGTGGGTGAAAGACCTGTAGGACAGAGTAATAAAACAATATCTGTGCTTCTGTTTGCATATAAGTAGAAGGCATGTTCAGTTTTTTGGATTATTATGATGATGATATTTATTCTGCACTGTGAAATATTAATGCGCTGGGCATTTCTGACTTTCCTGTAAAACCCTAATTGCTAAATTTGTATGCAAATGCTAAAAGACAAATTCCAGAATAATATCTGTTAGAAGCTCACTTATAACCTGATCTCTGTACTGTGACTTAGGCAAATAAAATAACTTATATGCATTTATGTAACTCAGGTTCACTGTACATGTTATAAAGTGAAGTCAAGTAATGAGAGTAAATTAACAAAAATGCCACAAAAATGTTGAGCGGTTGCTGAAATTTTTCAAGACAAGAAGAGATAAACAACCTACTGCAAATATGAAATATTATTTTTACTCTGATGAGTGAAGAGTATTTCAGTTTAAAAATAGTATGTGTTTTCCTTCTCTTTGTTTTTTCTCGGTGTTGTGTAAAACAGGTTATAAACATCAACAGTAATAATCATGTGTATTTCCAGTCGTTGGTCTTGTTAAAATAAGGCAGGAGTGCTTTACTAATAATTATCTGTTTAATACAGATATCTAGTTACAAAATAAAAAAGCAAGCTGTTATTCCAGTATGAAATTTATTATAGTAGTGATGGCGATAGGGACACCAGGAGTTTCTTAATCATTAGCTTTAAGCCAAGTGTCTTATTTACTTCTAACCCTTGTAGAAAAATAGTTTACTATTCATTCTAACAGATAGAAAACATTTTAAACATATGTATGCATGCGGGTTTTTGCAGACACCCAAATGCACATCAGCAAGGTGTGCATTGTTTTCTTTAGTAATTTTATTACCATTTTATTTCTCATATTTAAAAAAAAATGCTTTTTACTAAACTGGAAGAGGAATGTTGTTTGGTGGTTTGAGTTTTTCTCTATATGGAGACTTCATGCCCTCTCTGTGTGCATGTGAGGTTTTATGTCACTAGTTTCCTCCCAAATTCCATAAACATAATAATAGACGAACCGATGAGCATCTAAATTGCCTGTAGATGTTAAGTGAGATGTGTGTGTGTGTGTGTGTGTGTGTGTGTGTGTGTGTGTGTGTGTGTGTGTGTGTGTGTGTATACATACGTGGTCAGCAATGGACTGGCATTTAGTTCAGGATTGACTCTCTGCTATATATATGGTCAGATCTATGACAGGTTTAGTTATTCTGTGACACTGAATAAAAAAGCAGGTTCAGTGAATGAATGGAAGAATGTGTAGCACTGTTCACTTTTAACTCTCTAGGTAAGGCATAATTGTTATAGTGCCTTTTTTTAGGAAAAGTAATGAGATTAAAACTACCAACATAAAAATTTAATCAAAATGTAAATTAATGGTCATGCTGCTAAACGATAGGAGTCTAAACATGAAATCGCATTCATTGCAAGCATTCTTAACCCTGGAAAATGCTGAGAATCTGCACAATTACAGAAACCTGGTTCAAAGTTGCAGAAACACCTCAGCCTTACCTGGTTACTCATTCTATCATACATTTAGACCCCAAACTGTGGGAGGTAAAGTCAAAGGAAGTGAAGTTTCAATATATATTAAAGACATACACACTTCCAGGTTGGTCAAACAGTATGACACATAGGAGACACTCCAGGTGCAGTTAACCACTGACAATGCCCCTATTCAAATCACAGTTAGCTATCCACCCCCAAATCTGGCTCAAGATTCCCAATCCACCCATCTATACCTCTTTGAATCTATCAAGATTCAACCCTTTACCCTGATCCTGGGTGACATTAACTACCCAAAGATAGATTGGAAGAACTACTCATGCCAGAACACAAATGCCCAGAGATTCCTCAATTTTGTCACTGCATATGCCTTGGATTAGCTAGTCAATACCCCCACAAGAGGTGGTAATATTTTGGACTTGGTATTAACCAACATGAGTAACCACTGCAGCATCCCTACAGTATCATCCTCCCTGGTAAGTTCTGACTATAAAGTGGTCACTTTCGAAGTCACCATCTCCCCTGAACCCCTGTAGGTAGGGTCAAACAAAAAAACTTCTCCAAAGCTAATTACAGGCCCCTAAGGGATAGTATAAACGGCTTCACAGCCCCCTTCCCCCTGTAGGAACTGGCACCAGTATCCAAAATTACACCAAAACACTATACAAGCATTTATATAGATGCATGGAATCAGGAATGCCCAACAGGACTAAATCATTATCCGTAAGGAAGAGTAAACCTGTTTGTTGTACATCTGCAAAAAATTAATTCTATAACAAAAAGAAAATAAAAGCTGTCCAGGGCCAAGAAGGAGCAGGTGCCCAATTGGAAATAATCTCTCCTTAGCTTGAACAAGAAAATAAGAGCACTACTGAAATCTTCCAAAGCAAACGTTGAGTCCAAATTGGCCACATCTACCAGAGGCAATCAAAAGGCCTTCTTCACATATGCCCGCAACCTCAAACGATGCACCCAGATCTGTTTAGAACTCGTGGTCAAGCACACCACATATACAAATGCCATAGATGTAGCAAACTTGCTGGCTGACAGATTCAGTGAAAACTTCACACCTCTGTCCCCCCATCAGTAAATCAGGACATCCCCAGTACCTACCCCCTTCCCCTTATATCTAGAGAACAGGTCATCACTGCTCTCTCAAAGGCAAAAAATACAGCTTCCATGGGACCCCATAACATCCCAGGCCGCATCCTACATGAATTCAGGCAGGAACTTGCAGTACCATTAGACACCCTATTCAACTAAAGCTTGAGTACTGGCTTCATCCCTGCTGAGTGGAGGGCAGCCACTGTCATCCCTTTGCACAAAGGTGAAGCATCCACCGATCCAGGAAATTGTAGACCCATCAGCCTAACTAGCCTGATCTGCAAAGCCATGGAATGGATTATCATGGACCTCATTAAGGAGAAGGACATTGGCAACCTCCAAACACTTGATCCCACACAATTTGGCTTTGTCAAGGGGAGGTCATGTCTGTTAAATTTGGTGGACTTCTTTGAGACAGTCACTAAAGCCATGGATGAGGGGAAGACAGTGTACACTGCCTACCTTGACCAGGCCAAAGCTTTTGATGCTATTCCCCACTCAGGCATAATAGATAAACTCTCTCAACTAGGCATCAATCCATATGTTACCAGATGGGTAGCAAACTGGTTCACTGATAGAACCCACCTAGTCAAAATAGGGGAAGCCACCTTAAGCAGTAGACCTGTAATAAACAGTGTACCCCAGGGTTCGGTCTTAGGGCCTCTGTTATTTGGGATTTATTTTTCCGAGTTGCAGGCCAAAACCAGTTCGCTGTAGCTTACCAAGTTTGCTGATGACTGCTGGGTGCTGTCATCAATTCTCCAAGTGATGTGGACATTCTCCTAGAGGACCTCACCCAAACAAATGACTGGTACCAGAAACATGGTCTGAAGCTGAATACAAAAAAAAAAAAAGCATCATCATCCCCTTTGGCGAGAGTGATGTCCCCACAAAGTATCACATTAATAACAACATCCTAAGCATGCAATCAGTCGTGAGGGATTTGGGCACCCAGGTTGATAGCAACCTGACTTTTGACCATCATATTGCCTCTGGTGTATTGAAAGCTTTTTACATGGCCCACCTCATAAGTAAGGGTATCGCATCCAGGGATAAGGAGGTCATAACATCCCTGTATTCTTCCCTTATAAGACCCATTAATGAGTACAACACCCCTTTTGGCATGTGCCTTGCAAAGCACATGCAGCAGCTGGAGAGAACACAGAGGTCCTGAAACATCTACCATACACAGACAGGCTAAAAGTCCTATCCCTCTACTCAGTTTCATACAGACTCCTCAGAAGTGACCTCTCTCTGGCATACAAGGCAATCTTGGACCCCACCTTGATGGAACCGCTGCATATCCGCAAGTCAAGCTCCACTTGAGTAATCCAAACGCGTGGCCTCAACCTGGTCTGTAACATCAATAGGACTTGTTGGCGGGACAGATTTGTGTCCCAGAGACTCCCCCCATCTGTGGAATAGATTCCCTCTCCACATCAAACAGAGTACCTCTTTACCTCTTTTTAAGTGCAACCTGGATAACTGGATAGCAAACAGAAAATTCACTCCTGGGATTCTACCCATGTCTGTGCTGGACAGGGGCATCAGATGCCGACTTGTCTAAACATGGGCTAATTTCTTGGCTAGGCTTATAAGGGCCAATAGCCTAGTAACTTCTTATGATATTTTAAACGTAACTGGTAAAGCATAGTAGAAATGACTGTGGTACTTGTGTAATACTATGAACTTGTATATGTGAGTGACACAGATCCCTTTGTTTTGCTCTGTATATTCCACATCATTTTTGTTATCCATACAAGACTACAAAGCACAGCTGCATTTTCTAGTGAGTGGCTCTGTGACTTTGGTTAAGTGACTCAGAAAACGTTATGAAGCATAGGAATAGAAGATAAATGAATAAAAACAAGGTGTGTGAAACACAGTGAACCAGATTTAGAAACAACTTTCTCATGTGGACAAAGTGAGTAAAAGTTTAACCATTTGTCCATTCAAGAACATTATAAATTTAATTATTTTTCTGTGGAGGCCTTATCTCACCACCCTGCACTCCTTCTGCTTGTTATAATTGGCTGTAGGGTTACTGTATGTCAGGAAAAGGAGAGAAAGACCCCTTGAATTGACCAATGTCATCTGGTTAAATTTTAAACTGGTTTGCCAAGACCTGAACTAAGAAAAACTAATAATCCAAACGATGAAAGGAATCCACTGGCAGGTGCAAAAAAATGTACATTAAATGTATAAACACAATATTTACTCAGTAAAAGGTTAGCGCTTTTGTCTCACAATTATTCAGTCCAAGAGACTTCATCAGACAAAATAACTTCATGCAAACTACGTTTAAATACACAACAGTATTCCCGTCAGATGACCTCATTTCCTGTTAATTCGTAATGTTGCATTTAAGGCAACAGTGTATCTAAAAATTCTAATATGTATTATACCATAAAAATATATAATAAGGTAATATAAAACATGACCAGCAAGTTATTAGGCTAACATTAGAGGGAATATAAAAATTAAAAATTAAAAATAGACTTGAAATATTCTTGTTTGCTGTATAAAACAATGTACAATGTGTATGTAAAAAAAGCCTTCAATTTCATCAATCATATAATCAATAGAATTAATAGAATAACAAACTTGAAATATGCATATCTTATAATATTAATAATCATTAATACATATTAATAGGCACATAATATATACCTATCAAACCAGATAATATATAAAAATATATAATAAATAAATGACAAGTCATATATAAACCTGGTTAGTGCTTTTATCTTAAGCAAACTACTAATAGATATGTTATCATTCAAGCCTGGCATACAAGCAGAATTAAGCCATAAGTGCCAAGTTAATTCCATTTTTTCTAATAAATATGACCAAGCCCCCCCCCCCCCCCCAGGGGAATTAATTAAATTCTCCAATACAAAGAATTTAAAATTATGTTCAGAATGTAATTTAACGTATTTAGTTAATGCATTATGTTCATGGCCATCACGTACATCTCTTAGATGTTCTCCTATTCTATTTTTCAATTTGCCAATATAGAAACATGGGCAAAAAGAACAAATGGCACAGTAAACTAGTCTCTCTGTATTGCAATAAAATTTCCCATTAATCCAAATGTTCATACCATTAACTTCTACTACTTGGGCTTCGAGAATGCTACTACAAAATTTACACCTCCCACATTTGTGCATATATCCCTTATTTTGATTAAATCTATAATGTTCAAACATATTTTTCAAACAATGACCTTTCCTATATATACAACTCGGGACCTCTCCAAGAATGTTTACCATGTCTTTATCATTACGTATAAATTCCTAATTATTTTTTAAAATATCCCTAATGTTATATGCATCCCTATTAAAAGTAGTTAAAAAACTATTCTGGTAAGTTGTATCCTTCTCAGCAATATTCATATTAATGAAAATTATCAGTACCTGAACAGTGTATATCCAAAATCTCATTCATAACAGGTTCAACGCTAGCTGTACTTTTAATTTTCAAAATAGGTACAAAGTAACCCCTCTGCCTTTTATTAATAACTTCATCCATTAGTTGATCAATTAATTTAATTGGGTAATTTCTCTTAATAAACATCTGTTTAAGAATATTACACTCTTCCAAAAAAGTAGTCCACTCAGTTGTCATACGGGCTGCTCGGACAAATTGCCCTTTGACTACTGCCCATTTCTGATGAAATGGATGACAACTATTAAAATGTAAGAAGCTATTTGAGTATGTACTCTTGCGGTATATTCTAGCCACAAAACCATTTAGTGTCTCACTTTTCATTAACAAGATGTCCAAGTAAGAGATACTTTCACTACCAATAGAATGTGTACATTTAAAAAAAGTAGTGGTACCATTAATAAACGTTACCAAGGTATCAATCAGGTCTTTTGGTCCTTCCCGCAAGATAAATATATCGTCCAAATAACGGACATAACTTTTACAAAATGAGAAGTAATGGGATGGGAATGGGAACTGTTTCTCCCATTCCAGCATGACAATATTGGCATATAACCCACCACATGTAGAACCCATTGCAACCCCCTCATTTTACAAATAATATTCACCTTCAAATAATATGAAATTATTCCTTAAAACCATGTCCATCATTTGTTCATATAAATTAACTTTGTCCTGTTCTATATTCTTACTCTGGAGATATTCACAAAACCATTGTAATCCTATCTCATGGGGGATAATGCTATACACATTTATGACATCTGTAGTAATAAATAAATAGTAATTTTTGTATTCCATTACATCAGTTTTCTTCAAAAAGTCCCATGAATCAAGACAGATATTGGGTTCATTCCATACAAATTCACTCAGTGCTTTATCTAAATATTTGTCCAAGGGATAAGTAATGGAACCCCGAGCATCAACAATTGGCCTCATAGTTGGTTGGTGGACATTTTTATGACTTTTCGGGGCTCAAAATATGGTTGGAATCACTGGATATTCAACAGAAAGATAATATAATTCATTGATGGAAATCAAGCCATCAATGAACATATCCTGAATAAAACCTTTTATTCTCCTATAAGCTCCATTCATTTCATTAAGGGAGCTCTTAGTATAAGTATTAGAATTCAAAATGTCCAGCATTTTGTTTTTATAATCACCCAAATTCATAATCACTACACCACCCCCCTTATCTGGTTTCATAATCCTGACAACATTATTTTCAATTAAGAAAGCAAGTTCAAATTCTTCATCTTCGTTCAGGTTGCCATATACTTTATTGAAACCAGATTTATTGTTATTAATCTTATTAAGATTTCATATATCAAGCTCACAAACTCTTTCGAATAAGGACAATGTAGGGTGAATGAGCGGATTAAATGTGCTCGAGATTCTGAATGGGTCTTTAAGCAATTCAACATTCTTAAACATAACATTCAGATTTAACTGTCTGACATATTGCCTTAAATCCATCAGAGTATGAACCATATTCATAGATTTATCCGGTACAAATGTAAAACCTTTTGCAAAAATATCACACATAGTCCCGTTAAGACATAAATCAGAATAGTTATATACTTTAAAATCTTTTCCAGAGTTAAAGTTCATTATTAATGGGGGCAAGAAATGGACATTATTATTCTCCAAGCTGATAGCCTCAGATGAAACTATATCTATCTCCCCCTCCGAGCATTCTTGTTCATGTCCCTGTTGTTGTTCATGATCATCCCCCCCTTCCCCCCTCGAAAATTGTTGTACTGGCACCTCTGTTGTTGGTGGGGTCTCTGCTGGTTCATTAATCGCTCCGAGCGCCTCAATGATGGGTATTGTTCTTCGTCTAAAAAATCGTCTTCAAATGTATCCAGCTCTGACACCTCATTAACTGTCCTAACATCATTCCCATGTTGTTCACCAACTCTTTTGTTTTGTTGCCAGATTTGTGAAGAGGAGGGTCGGGGATAAGCTGAATTATCTGCATATTCTTTCTCATCCCTGGCTAATTTTTTAATTTATCTATTTTTAATTGTAAGCATTTGTTCGTCAATATTCCAAAAAATGCGAAAATACTCAAATCTATTATTCAAAAAGGCAGGGTTTTGTACAATCAACTTATCTAATGATGTCACTTCAATATTCAGAAAATCAATTGTTTTATTATTATGTTCAATAACCATTTGCATGTACTCAAATCCAAATCTATCAAATAGTCCCAACAAATCTTTATGAAAGTCAGAACCAGTAATTAAACCTGTAGGGTAAGACCTTTTGACACTGTTCTTTGTTTTAAACATTCCTTAAAAAACAGATTGTCCATCTGTAACTTTTTTATTTTTAAAAGGTAACGATCCAATTCATTAAGCCTGTCATGCAAATTCTTACCAGTAGTTTTAACATTATTTAGTAGTGCACAGTCATTTCTTAACCATTCTTTCAATGAAGGTGTATTAAACGCACCGACATTATCGTTAGCAGCAGTATAACCAGTACCATTTACCTCATTAAGTCTAATATCCAATCTCAAAGATGGTATAGAGGCAGAAAAAGCCATTGCCTGTCCTTCAGCTCTATTGTTAGAAGTAAGTCTTTGCGCTCCCACATTATTAGCTAAAGTAGACGTACCTAGTGAAGCAGGAATAGTCAGCTGGATGGAAGTAGTCATCTGGGTAAAGGTAGTTTGCTCTAAACGGTCCATACGGCCCATCAGTTGTTGGATTAAAACAGTCAAGTCACCAATCGATCCACTTTGCAGCCCACTAGTTTGTGAGTTGGCCAAAGGTAACACACTGCCAGAATCCGACTCCATACCAAAACCACAAGAAAAAAAAAAACACAAGAAGAAAAACTAATAATCCAAACAATGAAAGGAATCCACTGGCTGGTGCAAAAAAACATACACTAAACGTATAAACACAATATTTATTCAATAAAAGGTTAGCGCTTTCGTCTCGCAGTTATTCAATCCAAGAGACTTCATCAGACAAAATATCTTCATGCAAACTACGTTTAAATACACAACAGTATTCCTGCAGATGTCCTAATTTCCTGTTAATTCGTAATGCTACATTTAAGGCAACATTGTATCTAAAAATTCTAATATGTATTATAACATAAAAAATATATAATAAGGTAATATAAAACATGACCAGCAAGTTGTTAGGCTAACATTAAAGGAAATATAAAAAATAAAAATAGACCTGAAATGTTCTTGTTCACTGTATAAAACAATGTACAATGTATATGTAAAAAAGCCTTCATTATAAACAAACTTGATGAAATATGCATATCTAATATTAATAATCATTAATACATATTAATAGACACATAATATATACCTATCAAACCTGGTAATATAGAAAAATATATAATAAATAACAAGTCATATATAAACCTGGTTGGTGTCTTCCAAGTGCTTTCATCTTAAGTAGACTACTAAGAGATATGTTATCATTCAAGCCTGACATACATGTAGAATTAAGCCGTAACTGCCAAGTTAATTCCATTTTTTCTAATAAATATGGCCAAGCTCCCCCACTAGGGTAATTCATTAAATTCTCCAATACAAAGAATTTAAAATTATGTTCAGAATGTAATTTAACATGTTTAGCTAATGCACTATGTTCAACTAAGCTGTTGGTGGTGAAACACACACTTGTAAAGCTGTTGGATCCTGCAGGAAACTATTTGGTACACTTATTTCCACATTCCACTTTATGAATGTGATACCATCTAGTTATCAAATTCAAAGTAAAGTGATTACACACAGAGCTATCTGAGGAGCAGCTGATCTGTGATATATACAATAAAGTAGCCTGGTTGTTTTGCTTATTTGTAGTAGTTATTGCTTATTCTAGATAATTATAGCAATTTTATTGTATACTGCATAATTGTACTGTATTTCATACCTATTGGCTCACTTGTGATAAACATTTCTGTAGTGTTTTCTACCTAAAATAGTTTAGGTCTTTGTTAGAGTGTGCTCAACAATATACTAAGGTTACATAGAGCTATTTGAGGAGGAGCAGCTGATTCGTGATATATAGCAATAAGTAGCCAGTTTTTTTTTTTGCTTATTTGTAGTAGTTATTGCTTATTCTAGATAATTATAGCAATTTTATTGTATACTGCATAATTGTATTGTATTTCATACCTATTGGCTCACTTGTGATAAACATTTCTGTAGTGTTTTCTACCTAAAATAGTTTAGTTCTTTGTTAGAGTGTGCTCAACAATATACTAAGGTTACATAGAGCTATTTGAGGAGGAGCAGCTGATTTGTGATATATAGCAATAAGTAGCCTGTTTTTTTTTTTTGCTTATTTGTAGTAGGTATTGCTTATTCTAGATATTTATAGCAATTATATTGTATACTGCATACTTGTACTGTATTTCATAGCTATTGGCTCACTTGTGATAAACATTTCTGTAGTGTTTATACCTGCTGGCCTTGCAGTTGCCTGCCCCTACTCTAAATTTGATCTTGGACACTCCTCCCAGTCTAATATCATTAGCTCATTCTACCTAATACAGAGAGAACATCTGAGCAGGCCAAGCCACTTAGTTTCTTTCCTTCTGTTCCTCCTTTCTCCTTTTCTTAAAAAAATTGCCTGACTCTCCTTGTGTTCTGACTGTGCTTCTCAAACATTTTGGAAATTTAGAGTATATTTTAGTGCATTTATTAAAACTGTATTTGCCTTAATATTGCTACAACTCAAGTGCTCTAGGTTGCACTGCATCTGAATTGTTTTAGTGTTGTTTTAGCAGCTTTTCTGTATATATAGACTTTTCTGTATATGTAGACTAGCTACTTATTCTATTGTATTACTGCTTCTTAAATCGTTTTTCAGTTATGCACTTGCCTTG
The DNA here is from genome assembly GCF_019279795.1 of Protopterus annectens. Taxonomy (NCBI): domain Eukaryota; kingdom Metazoa; phylum Chordata; order Ceratodontiformes; family Protopteridae; genus Protopterus; species Protopterus annectens. Next base: position 626,796,972 of record NC_056726.1, on the reverse strand, counting down.
CTTCATTTAAAAAGTTTTCAATTGCTAATTTTGTAGAGTTTTAATTG